>NC_051334.1:41838241-41889062 GCF_015220235.1 Choloepus didactylus | reverse complement strand
TCTTTCTCTACTGTAGACAACCAGATACTTCAAGGCTCTGGATGAAGACAAAATCTGCTTGTATATCCTTGTCAATCAAAAAGTGTTCTAAAATGTCATGGTTATCTATTCCATCCCAATCCAACCCTCCACGTTCACTTGTCTGCCATTTCCTATTCTAAGCCTCCATTATTCAGCCACACCACACCTTGACCATTTGGGTAGCACTAAACCAACCACTACATGATAAAGGATCTTCAATTGAATAAAATCATTCTGCCCCCCACCCACCTTATCCTGGGGTTCCAAGGCAGCCTAGAGTACTGTAAAGGAGCTCCTGACCATATTCCAATTGACTCTCCAAGCAGAGGAGCAGCATGTATATGAGTTAGCCTGAATTTTGCTTAACAGGCTCAAAGAAAACTGGTCTGAACAAAGTATTATCCTCTAGACATTCTTCTAAAGATGTCTACCCAAACAAAAAAGGGATGAAAATTGAGGTCTCTAACCAGAGAGAGGTGGTCTTGGGTTTCTTGGCCTTGTTTGGGTATTGGTTCATTTATTCATTCATTAAAACATGTATTGCAGGACTGTGATGTGCCAGAACTATGATGGGCACTTGGTCAACTCACAGGGAATATGAAATCATGGACCAGACTAGAGGACAACTTTCGAGGACACTTTTCCAAAGATCTGCCAATCCTATGTAATTTTATTATACCAAAGCCTTGCTTATTTCCCTTACTTTAACCTGCTTCTGTATCTATCAGGCAGGATCCCATTCCTGCTGATGGTTAAATCTTAAAACCCAAAGTCCAGAGGGCAGGGGATGCTCCATGGTTAGAGGTTCTTCCTTGTGCCCACTGCCTGCACATCTAAGGTATAAGTCGGGTACATTCCAGTCTCACTGCTCCTATCACTAGTGTGGCTGGATTTAATCTTGAAGTCTCTGCAGCTGCTTGCCTGACCTTCCTTATCTTCTAAAATACAGCTAAAAATATACTCACACACAATGGAGCAGCCCCACAGGCCAGCAGTGAGCTGCATCTCAAGCTGAAACCATCCTTTATGGAAAAGAAGGGGCGGGAGAGGAAATGGGAAGCAAGCAGATTGAAATTCAAGGCCTTGAGCTAAAGTATCAGGCCCCCCAATGTGTGATTTATTATAGAATATACACCAGAGATGCTTAGTTGAGCCACCAAAGACTTTATCTCCTCTGGCTTTGTAACAATATGATTCAAATAGAATCCCTGAAACTGAAAAGACCCATTAAGCCATGCAGCTTCCATATCACGTCTTGCAGGCAAAGATGTATTTGTGGGTTAGGACAAAATTGAGACTAAAATTGCTTTATTTCAAAGGGACACTTTCTTTGAGTAGAATTGCTTCCTAAAAACAGGAGAGTGGGACCAAAAGAAGGAAAATTAATATAATTTTCTAGTCATTGTGAAGAAACATTTAACTTGACACCTTTTATCCAGTGGAAACCCGAAGCTAATCATCTGCTCATTATTAGTTCTTGCTTTGATCCCCCCTCCCACAGCTACACTTAGACTTGCACATCCCATCCCCCCTCCAGCAGCAGGTTGCTGGTAGATAAAGAAAAAAAATAATTGCCCTGGTGAAAATGGAACAGTAAATGAGACTGAATTTAAGTGACTCTAGCTCTGAATTAAGCAAGCAAAGCAAACACCATCAAAGACCCTTCCTTTGATCCCTGAGACTTTTGAACAACTACTTACTAGAAAAGGCATAAAACACCTTCAAGAATCCCTATTTCCCTAGATGGAAGTTCAGCCTTAGATGAAGCTCCCATATACCAGTATAGTTATAGAAGGGGATGATTTTGAGTCCACCACCCAGGTATGCAGAAAAAAAGTATATGATTATTCAAAATGAGAATTTCATTTAATGCTGAGAGCTCATTCCCACTGGACTGGAGAAAAACTCTCTGTCATTAGGGATTTCCCTCTCCCTGACTCCAGAAAGTTGTCCAAATGCCTCCACCCCCAGAATCTGATACGTAACTCTGAGGTAGAGAAGCCTCTCTGATTTTCAATCCACACTCACTACCACCAACATCAGGGCCACCATGGTCCCTGGAATGCAGACATTCATTGCCATGTATGCGCCCACGTGGGCACCCCAGCACCTGGGGGCACACTTCTCTTGCATACTGCCTAGTCATTCCCCTCTAATGTCTTTCACCTCTCAGGCACTGAGTAAACCTGGGCCATGGGTCTCCATTACCCAAGAAGCCCCAAACCACACCATCTTTCCAATTATAGAGAATGCTTCCTCTCTTCTTTCTACTCTTGTAACTTCTACTTTAAAAACTGCAGCTAGAGGCGGGACAAGAGGGCAGACTGGTGAGCTGTATGTTTTAGTTACTCCTCCAGGAAAGTAGGTAAAAAGCCAGGAACTGCGTGGACTGGACACCACAGACCAATCTGTCTTTGGGCATACTTCATACAACACTCATGAAAACGTGGAACTGCTGAGATCAGCGAAATCTGTAAGTTTTTGCGGCCAGGGGACCCGCGCCCCTCCCTGCCAGGCTCAGTCCCGGGGGAGGAGGGGCTGTCAGCTCCAGGAAGGAGAAGGGAGAATTGCAGTGGCTGCTCTTATCGGAAACTCATTCTACTGATTCAAACTCCAACCATAGATAGACTGAGACCAGACACCAGAGACTCTGAGAGCAGCCAGCCCAGCAGAGAGGAGACAGGCATAGAAAAAAAAACAACACGAAAAACTCCAAAATAAAAGCAGAGGATTTTTGGAGTTCTGGTGAACACAGAAAGGGGAAGGGCGGAGATCAGGCCTTGAGGCGCATATGCAAAATCCCGAAGCAAAGGCTGATCTCTCTGCCCTGTGCACCTTTCCTTAATGGCCCTGGTTGCTTTGTCTATTAGCATTTCAATAACCCATTAGATCTCTGAGGAGGGCCGTTTTTTTTTTTTGTTGTTTGTTTTTTTTTAAATCCTTTTTGCTTTTTCTAAAACAATTACTCTAAGAAGCTCAATACAGAAAGCTTCAAAGAATTGAAATTTGGGCACGTCAAGTCAAGAGCAGAACTAAGAGAGCTCTGAGACAAAAGGCAATAATCCAGTGGCTGAGAAAATTCACTAAACAACACAACTTCCCAAGAAAAGGGGGGTGTCCGCTCACAGCCACCATCCTGGTGGACAGGAAACACTCCTGCCCATCGCCAGCCCCATAGCCCAGAGCTGCCCCAGACAACCCAGTGTGACGGAAGTGCTTCAAATAACAGGCACACACCACAAAACTGGGCGTGGACATTAGCCTTCCCTGCAACCTCAGCTGAATGTCCCAGAGCTGGGAAGGGGGAGCAGTGTGAATTAACAGAGCCCCATTCAGCCATCATTTGAGCAGACTGGGAGCCTCCCACACAGCCCAGCAGCCCAGAACTGCCCTGGGGGGACGGCACTCACCTGTGACATAGCACAGTCATCCCTCAACAGAGGACCCGGGGTGCACAGCCTGGAAGAGGGGCCCACTTGCAAGTCTCAGGAGCCATACGCCAATACCAAAGACTTGTGGGTCAGTGGCAGAGACAAACTGTGGCAGGACTGAACTGAAGGATTAGACTATTGCAGTCGCTTTAAAACTCTAGGATCATCAGGGAGATTTGATTGTTAGGGCCACCCCCCCTCCCCGACTGCCCAGAAACACGCCCCACATACAGGGCAGGCAACACCAACTACACACGCAAGCTTGGTACAACCAATTGGGCCCCACAAGACTCACTCCCCACTCACCAAAAAGGCTAGCAGGGGAGAATCTGGCTTGTGGAGAACAGGTGGCTCGTGGACGCCACCTGCTGGTTAGTTAGAGAAAGTGTACTCCACGAAGCTGTAGATCTGATAAATTAGAGATAAGGACTTCAACTGGTCTACAAACCCTAAAAGAACCCTATCAAGGTCAGCAAATGCCACGAGGCCAAAAACAACAGAAAATTATAAAGCATATGAAAAAACCAGACGATATGGATAACCCAAGCCCAAGCACCCAAATCAAAAGACCAGAAGAGACACAGCACCTAGAGCAGCTACTCAAAGAACTAAAGATGAACAATGAGACCATAGTACGGGATATGAAGGAAATCAAGAAGACCCTAGAAGAGCATAAAGAAGACATTGCAAGACTAAATAAAAAAATGGATGATCTTATGGAAATTAAAGAAACTGTTGACCAAATTAAAAAGATTCTGGACACTCATAGTACAAGACTAGAGGAAGTTGAACAACGAATCAGTGACCTGGAAGATGACAGAATGGAAAATGAAAGCATAAAAGAAAGAATGGGGAAAAAAAATTGAAAAACTCGAAATGGACCTCAGGGATATGATAGATAATATGAAGCGTCCGAATATAAGACTCATTGGTGTCCCAGAAGGGGAAGAAAAGGGTAAAGGTCTAGGAAGAGTATTCAAAGAAATTGTTGGGGAAAACTTCCCAAATCTTCTAAACAACATAAATACACAAATCATAAATGCTCAGCGAACTCCAAATAGAATAAATCCAAAAAACCCACTCCGAGACATATACTGATCACACTGTCAAACATAGAAGAGAAGGAGCAAGTTCTGAAAGCAGCAAGAGAAAAGCAATTCACCACATACAAAGGAAACAGCATAAGACTAAGTAGTGACTACTCAGCAGCCACCATGGAGGCGAGAAGGTAGTGGCACGATATATTTAAAATTCTGAGTGAGAGGAATTTCCAGCCAAGAATACTTTATCCAGCAAAGCTCTCCTTCAAATTTGAGGGAGAGCTTAAATTTTTCACTGACAAAGAAATGCTGAGAGAATTTGCTAACAAGAGACCTGCCCTACTGGAGATACTAAAGGGAGCCGTACAGACAGAGAAACAAAGACAGGACAGAGAGACTTGGAGAAAGGTTCAGTACTAAAGAGATTCGGTATGGGTACAATAAAGGATATTAATAGAGAGAGGGAAAAATATGGCAAACATAAACCAAAGGATAAGATGGCCGATTCAAGAAATGCCTTCACGGTTTAACGTTGAATGTAAATGGATTAAACTCCCCAATTAAAAGATATAGATTCGCAGAATTGGATCAAAAAAAATGAACCATCAATATGTTGCATACAAGAGACTCATCTTAGACACAGGGACACAAAGAAACTGAAAGTGAAAGGATGGAAAAAATATTTCATGCAAGCTACAGCCAAAAGAAAGCAGGTGTAGCAATATTAATCTCAGATAAAATAGACTTCAAATGCAGGGATGTTTTGAGAGACAAAGAAGGCCACTACATACTAATAAAAGGGGCAATTCAGCAAGAAGAAATAACAATCATAAATGTCTATGCACCCAATCAAGGTGCCACAAAATACATGAGAGAAACACTGGCAAAACTAAAGGAAGCAATTGATGTTTCCACAATAATTGTGGGAGACTTCAACACATCACTCTCTCCTATACATAGATCAGCCAGACAGAAGACCAATAAGGAAATTGAAAACCTAAACAATCTGATAAATGAATTAGATTTAACAGACATGTAGAGGACATTACATCCCAAATCACCAGGATACACATACTTTTCTAGTGCTCATGGAACTTTCTCCAGAATAGATCATATGCTGGGACATAAAACAAGCCTCAATAAATTTAAAAAGATTGAAATTATTCAAAGCACATTCTCTGACCACAATGGAATACAATTAGAAGTCAATAACCATCAGAGACTTAGAAAATTCACAAGTACCTGGAGGTTAAACAACACACTCCTAAACAATCAGTGGGTTAATGAAGAAATAGCAAGAGAAATTGCTAAACATATACAGACGAATGAATATGAGAACACAACATACCAAAACCTATGGGATGCAGCAAAAGCAGTGCTGAGGGGGAAATTTATAGCACTAAACGCATATATTAAAAAGGAAGAAAGAGCCAAAATCAAAAAACTAATGGATCAACTGAAGAAGCTAGAAAATGAACAGCAAACCAATCCTAAACCAAGTAGAAGAAAAGAGGTAACAAGGATTAAAGCAGAAATAAATGACATAGAGAACAAAAAAATAATAGAGAGGATAAATATCACCAACAGTTGGTTCTTGGAGAAGATCAACAAGATTGACAAGCCCCTAGCTAGACTGACAAAATCAAAAAGAGAGAAGACCCATATAAACAAAATAATGAATGAAATAGGTGACATAAATGCAGATCCTGAAGAAATTAAAAAAATTATAAGAGGATATTATGAACAACTGTATGGCAACAAACTGGATAATGTAGAAGAAATGGACAATTTCCTGGAAGCATATGAACAACCTAGACTGACCAGAGAAGAAATAGAAGACCTCAACCAACCCATCACAAGCAAAGAGATCCAATCAGTCATCCAAAATCTTCCCACAAATAAATGCCCAGGGCCAGATGGCTTCACAGGGGAATTCTACCAAACTTTCCAGAAAGAACTGACAGCAATCTTACTCAGAATCTTTCAAAACACTGAAGAAAATGGAACACTACCTAACTCATTTTATGAAGCTAACATCAATCTAATACCAAAACCAGGCAAAGATGCTACAAAAAAGGAAAACTACCGGCCAATCTCCCTAATGAATATAGATGCAAAAATCCTCAACAAAATACTTGCAAATCGAATCCAAAGACACATTAAAAAAATCATACACCATGACCAAGTGGGGTTCATTCCAGGCATGCAAGGATGGTTCAACATAAGAAAATCAATCAATGTATTACAACACATTAAAAACTCGAAAGGGAAAAATCAATTGATCATCTCAATAGATGCTGAAAAAGCATTAGACAAAATCCAACATCCCTTTTTGATAAAGACACTTCAAAAGGTAGGAATTGAAGGAAACTTCCTCAACATGATAAAGAGCATATATGAAAAACCCACAGCCAGCATAGTACTCAATGGTGAGAGACTGAAAGCCTTCCCTCTAAGATCAGGAACAAGACAAGGATGCCCGCTGTCACCACTGTTATTCAACATTGTGCTGGAAGTGCTAGCCAGGGCAATCTGGCAAGACAAAGAAATAAAAGGCATCCAGATTGGAAAAGAAGAAGTAAAACTGTCATTGTTTGCAGATGATATGATCTGATATCTAGAAAACCATGAGAAATCGACGATACAGCTACTAGAGCTAATAAACAAATTTAGCAAAGTAGCGGGATACAAGATTAATGCACATAAGTCAGTAATGTTTCTATATGTTAGAAATGAACAAACTGAAGAGACACTCAAGAAAAAGATACCATTTTCAATAGCAACTAAAAAAATCAAGTACCTAGGAATAAACTTAACCAAAGATGTAAAAGACCTATACAAAGAAAACTACATAACTCTACTAAAAGAAATAGAAGGGGACCTTAAAAGATGGAAAAGTATTCCATGTTCATGGATAGGAAGGCTAAATGTCATTAAGATGTCAATTCTACCCAAACTCATCTACAGATTTAATGCAATCCCAATCAAAATTCCAACAACCTATTTTGCAGACTTGGAAAAGCTAGTTATCAAATTTATTTGGAAAGGGAAGATGCCTCGAATTGCTAAAGACACTTTAAAAAAGAAAAACGAAGTGGGAGGACTTACACTCCCTGACTTTGAAGCTTATTATAAAGCCACAGTTGCCAAAACAGCATGGTACTGGCACAAAGATAGACATATAGATCAATGGAATCGAATTGAGAATTCAGAGATAGACCCTCAGATCTATGGCCGACTGATCTTTGATAAGGCCCCCAAAGTCACTGAACTGAGCCATAATGGTCTTTTCAACAAACGGGGCTGGGAGAGTTGGATATCCATATCCAAAAGAATGAAAGAGGACCCCTACCTCACCCCCTACACAAAAATTAACTCAAAATGGACCAAAGATCTCAATATAAAAGAAAGTACCATAAAACTCCTAGAAGGTAATGTAGGAAAACATCTTCAAGACCTTGTATTAGGCGGCCGCTTCCTAGACTTTACACCCAAAGCACAAGCAACAAAAGAGAAAATAGATAAATGGGAACTCCTCAAGCTTAGAAGTTTCTGCACCTCAAAGGAATGTCTCAAAAAGGTAAAGAGGCAGCCAACTCAATGGGAAAAAATTTTTGGAAACCATGTATCTGACAAAAGACTGATATCTTGCATATACAAAGAAATCCTACAACTCAATGACAATAGTACAGACAGCCCAATTATAAAATGGGCAAAAGATATGAAAAGACAGTTCTCTGAAGAGGAAATACAAATGGCCAAGAAACACATGAAAAAATGTTCAGCTTCACTAGCTATTAGAGAGATGCAAATTAAGACCACAATGAGATACCATCTAACACCGGTTAGAATGGCTGCCATTAAACAAACAGGAAACTACAAATGCTGGAGGGGATGTGGAGAAATTGGAACTCTTACTCATTGTTGGTGGGACTGTATAATGGTTCAGCCACTCTGGAAGTCAGTCTGGCATTTCCTTAGAAAACTAGATATAGAGCTACCATTCGATCCAGCGATTGCACTTCTCCGTATATCCCCTGAAGATCGGAAAGCAGTGACACGAACAGATATCTGCACGCCAATGTTCATAGCAGCATTAGTCACAATTGCCAAAAGATGGAAACAACCCAAATGTCCGTCAACAGATGAGTGTATAAATAAAATGTGGTATATACACACGATGGAATACTACGCGGCAGTAAGAAGGAACGATCTGGTGAAACATATGACAACATGGATGAACCTTGAAGACATAATGCTGAGCGAAATAAGCCAGGTACAAAAAGAGAAATATTATATGCTACCACTAATGTGAACTTTGAAAAATGTAAAACAAATGGTTTATAATATAGAATGTAGGGGAACTAGCAGTAGAGAGCAATTAAGGAAGGGGGAACAATAATCGAAGAAGAACAGATAAGCTATTTAACGTTCTGGGGATGCCCAGAAATAACTATGGTCTGTTAATTTCTGATGGATATAGTAGGAACAAGTTCACAGAAATGTTACTATATTATGTAACTTTCTTGGGGTAAAGTAGGAACATGTTGAAAGTTAAGCAGTTATCTTAGGTTAGTTGTCTTTTTCTTACTCCCTTGTCATGGTCTCTTTGCAATGTTCTTTTATTGTATGTTTGTTTTCTTTTTAACTTTTTTTTTTCATACAGTTGATTTAAAAAAGAAGGGAAAGTTAAAAAAAAAAAAAAAGGAAAAAAAGGAAAAAAAAAAAGATGTAGTGCCCCCTTGAGGAGCCTGTGGAGAATGCAGGGGTATTCGCCTACCCCACCTCCATGGTTGCTAACATGACCACAGACATAGGGGACTGGTGGTTTGATGGGTTGAGCCCTCTACCACAGGTTTTACCCTTGGGAAGACGGTTGCTGCAAAGGAGAGGCTAGGCCTCCCTATATTTGTGCCTAAGAGTCTCCTCGTGAATGCCTCTTTGTTGCTCAGATGTTGCCCTCTCTCTCTGGCTAAGCCAACTTGAAAGGTGAAATCACTGCCCTCCCCCCTACGTGGGATCAGACACCCAGGGGAGTGAATCTCCCTGGCAACGTGGAATATTACTCCCGGGGAGGAATGTAGACCCGACATCGTGGGATGGAGAACATCTTCTTGACCAAAAGGGGGATGTGAAAGGAAATGAAATAAGCTTCAGTGGCAGAGAGATTCCAGAACGAGCCGAGAGATCACTCTGGTGGGCACTCTTACGCACACTTTAGACAACCCTTTTTAGGTTCTAAAGAATTGGGGTAGCTGGTGGTGGATACCTGAAACTATCAAACTACAACCCAGAACCCATGAATCTCGAAGACAGTTGTAGAAAAATGTAGCTTATGAGGGGTGACAAAGGGATTGGGAAAGCCATAAGGACCAAACTCCACTTTGTCTAGTTTATGGATGGATGTGTAGAAAAGTAGGGGAAGAAAACAAACAGACAAAGGTACCCAGTGTTCTTTTTTACTTCAATTGCTCTTTTTCACTCTAATTATTATTCTTGTTATTTTTGTGTGTGTGCTAATGAAGGTGTCAGGGATTGATTTAGGTGATGAATGTACAAGTATGTAATGGTACTGTAAACAATCGAAAGTACAATTTGTTTTATATGACTGCGTGGTATGTGAATATATCTCAGTAAAATGATGATTAAAAAAAAGAAAAAAAAAAAAAAAAGCAGAGTTTTGCTCCAGTAAAGCTAAGAGAGGACAAACGCGTTACCTTGGACACTTAAGGGCCTTAAGACTGTAACTGTGTAACCAGATAAACCCCCTTTATAAAAGCTAATCTATTTCTGGTGTTTTGCATCCCGGCAGCATTAGCAAACTAGAACAAGGGTAATCTCAATATTATGGGAATGCCCAGGAATGATTAGTGATTGCAAATTTTCTTGGATATGGTAGGAGCAATGTAGTTATTTTATGTTATTTTATGTTATTTGTGTTTCTTATTCCTTTGTTTTGTTAGGGTTTGTTAATTTTCTTGGGGTATGCTAGGAACACATTGGAAACAATGCAGTTATTTTAGGTTACTTGTTTTTCTTATTCCTTTGTTTTGTTTGAATTTTTTAAAATTTTTTGATAAAGTAAAAAAAAGCTATTGCTTTTTAAAAATTAGCTTCAATGTAGTTATTTTAGGTTATTTGGTTTTTTTATGCCTTTGTTTTATTATGATTAATTTTCTTGAGTTATGGTAGGAACATATTGGAAGCAATGTCTTTATTTTAGATTGTTTTTCTTATTCCATTGTTTGGTTATGGTTTGCTAATTTTCTTGGGATGTGGTAGTAACGTGTTGGTATCAAAGTAGTTATTTTAGGTTATTTGTTTTTCTTAATCCTTTTGTTTGAAATGTTGTGTTTTTTTGTTTTTTTATTTTTGGATAAATAAAGTTTAAAAAACAGCAAGTCATGATTTTACTCTTTTTGCCTATGTCTCTGTTTTCCCTATTGGTTTTCTTTCCGTTCTTTTTTTTTTTTTTTTTTTTTTAAAGAAGTTGTAGGTTTACAGAAAAATCATGCATAAAATACATGGTTTCTATATACACTCCCACAGAGTTTTTCCTATTATTAACACTTTGCATTAGTGTGGTACCTTTGTTACAATTCAAGAAACAGTATTACTATAATTATACTATTAACTGTAGTCCATAATTTATATTAAGGCTCACTGTGTTGTACAGTCCTATTTTTTTTTAATTTTTTTTATTCTAGTAACATATATACAACCTAAAGTTTCCTGTTTTAACCATGTTCAGCTGTATTATTCAGTGGTGTTAATTACATTGCAAATGTTGTGCTACCATCCATTACCAAAATTTTCCATCACCCCAAACAGCAACTCTGTACCCATTAAGCATTAACTCTCAGTTCCTGACACACACCCTGGCCCCTGGTAATCTATATCTTATTTTCTAACTCTATGATTTTGCTTTTTTCTAATTATTTCATATCAGTGAGATCACACAATATTGTCCTTTTGTATCTGGCTTATTTCATTCAACATAGTAGATTCAGGGTTCGTCCATTTTGTCACATCTATCAGAACTTCATTCCTTTTATGGCTGAATGTTTGTATACCCCATTTTGTTTTTCCATTTAATTGTTAATGGGCACTTGGGTCTCTTCCAACTCTTGGCAGTTGTGAATAATGCCACTATGAACAGTGGTGTGCAAATCTGTTCAAGTCTCTGATTTCAGTAGTTTTGGGTATATACCTAGAAGTGGGATTGCCAGGTCATGTGCTAATTCTATATTTAACATTTTGAGGAACATCCAAAATTTCCACAGTGGCTGAAATATTTTACATTCTCACCAGCAGTGAATGAGTGTTTCTATTTCTCCACATCCTAACACCTGTTTTCCGTTTTTTAAATACTAGCCATTCTAGTGGGTGTGAAATACTATCTCATTGTGGTTTGGATTTGTATTTCCCTATTGGCTAATGATGTTGAGCATCATTTTGTTCATTTGTATATCTTCTTTAGAGGACTGTCTAAGCCTTTTGCCCATTTTTAATAGGGTTGTTTGTCCTTTTGATGTTGAGTTGAGGGATTTCTTTGTATTTTCTTGATATTAAGCTCTTATCAAATATGTGGTTTCCAGATATTTATTCCTATCCTGTAGGTTCTTTTTACTTTCTTGAAGAATTCCTTTGCACAAAAGTTTTTAATTTTGATGAAGTCCTCTTTATCCATTTTTTCTTTTGTTGCTTGTACTTTTGGTGTAAAGTCTTAAGAAACCATTGCCTGTCACAAGGTCCTGAATATGTTTCTCTGTTTTCTTCTATATATATATAGCTTTGGTTCTTATATTTAGGTCTTTGATCCATTTTTCAGTTAATTTCTATATGTTGTGTAAGGTAGGGGTCCACATTCATTCTTTTTTTCTTTGTTATTGCACATGGATATGTGCTTTCCCCAGCACCACTGGTTGAGGAGAATATTTTTTCCCCATTGAGTGGACTTGGCACCCTTGTCAAAAATAAATTGGACATATAAGTGAGGTTGATTTCTGGACTCTCAGTTTCATTCCATTGGTCTGTAGGTCTGTCTTTGTACCACTATCATGTTGTTTTGATTATGGTGACTTTGTAATAAGTTTAAAAATCAGTAAGTGTGAGTCCTTCAACTTCGTTCTTCTTTTTCAAGATGTTTTTGGCTATTTGGGTCCCTTGCCTTCCATATAAATTTGATGATTGGTCTTTCCATTTCTGCAAAGAAGGTGTTGGAATTTTGATTGCGATTGTGTTGACTTGGTAAATCACCTTAGGAAGAATTGAAATTGTAAAAGTATTTAGTCTTCCAATCCATGAACACGGAATGTCCATCCATTTATTTGTGTCTTCTCTTAGATTTGGTTTGTTAGAATTTATGTAGATATTTTTGCTTCTATATTCATAAAGGTTATTGGTCTTTAATTTTCTTTTCTCATGGTGTCTTTAACTTTCTTTGGTATTAGGGTGATGGTGGCCTCATAGAATGAGTTAGGGAATATTCCCCTCCTCTTCAGTTTTTTGGAGGTGTTTGAGAAGAATTGGTGTTAATTCTTCAATTGTTGGGGAAAATGCACCAGCAAAGCCATCTAGTCTTAGAATTTTCTTTGTTGGAAGTTTTTTGATTACTCATTCAATCTCTTTACTTGTTATTGGTCTATTGAGATCTTCTGTTTCTTCTTGAGTCGGTGTAGGTATTTGGTGTTTTTCTAGGAATTTGTCCATTTCATCTAGGTTATCTAATTTGTTGGTGTACAGTTTATGGTATCATCTTATCTTTTATTCTTTCTGTGGGGTTGGTAGTAATATCCCCTCTTTCATTTCTGATTTTAATTATTTGCATCCTCTCCATTTCTGTCAGTCTAGCTAAAGTTCTGTCGATTTTATTGATCTTATCAAAGAACTCATTTTGTTTTCATTGATTCTCTCTATTGTTTTTCATTCTCTATTTCATTTATATCTGCCCTAATCTTTGTTATTTCCTACCTTCTGCTTGCTTTGGGTTTAGTTTGGTCTTCTTTTTCTAGAGCCTCCCATTGTGATGATAGGTTAAGTCTCTGATATGAGATCTTTCTTCATTTTTAATGTAAGCCTTTAGAACTATATATTTCCCTTTCAGCACTGCCCATAAGTTTTGGTGTGTTGTGTTGTCATTTTCATTCATCTCAAAATACTTCTTAATTTTGGTTGTGATTTCTTCTTTGACTTACTGGTTTTTTAAGAGTGTGTTGTTTAATTTCCACATATTTGTGACTTTTCCACTTCTCCCTCTATTATGGATTTCTAGCATCATTCCATTGTAGTTGGGGAAGATAGATTGTATGATTTCAATATTTTTTAATCTGTTGAGACTTGTTTTGTGACCTAAGAGATGGTATATCTTGGTAAATGATCCATGTGCAGTAGAGAAGAATATGTATTCTGCTGCTGTTGGATGACGTGTTCTATGTATGCCTGTTCTAGCCAGCAAGTCTTCTATTTCTTTATTGATCTTCTTTCTAGACGTTCTATCCATTATTGGTATATTGTAGTTTCCTACTGTTAATGTAGAACAGTCTGTTTCTCCCTTCAAATCTGTCAATATTTGCTTCATACATTTTGGGTCTCTGCCTTTAGTGACTATATATTTGTTAACTGTTATTTTTTCTTGTTGAATTGACCCCTTTTTCAGAATCTAGTGACTGTCTTTGTTCCTTTTAACCATTTTTTTACTCTCTTTTGGTTACTATTTGCATGATATATATTTTTTTATCCATTCACATTCACCCTACTTGTTTCTTTGAATTTAAGGTGAGTCTCTTGAATACAGCATATAACTATATGGGTTATGCTTTTTTGTCCATGTAGCTGATCTCTGCATTTTGACCTGATAGTTTATCCACATACTTTGAAAATAACTACTGAAAATGCAGGATTTCCTTCTACCATTTTGCTGTTTGTTCTTTGTCAGTTTTATACCATTTTTGTCCCTAATTCTTCCTTTACTGCCAACTTTCATATTTATTTGGTTTTTTTGTACTCTGTCATTTTGAGTTCCTTCCCATAACTTTCTGTATTTATTTTTCAGATGTTTTCTTTGTGGTTACTATTGGACTTAAATTTAACATTCTAAGTCTATAACAATCACATTTGGTTTGACACCAAGTTAACTTTAATAATATACACATACACTGTTCTACACCACTCCTTCGCCCACCTTTTTGTTGCACTTGTTGCAACTTGAATCTTTGTACATTGTTGTCCAAAATATATTTGTCATTACTATTTCTGCATTTGTGTTTTACAATCTTCAGAAGTAAAATGTGGAGTTGTATATAAAAATATACAATACAATAGTACTTCCGTTTATAATTGCACATATGGTTACCCTTACAGAGGCCTTTGCTTCTTTTTGCCACTTTGATCCACTATCTGCTGTCCTTTCCTCTCAGTCTGAAGAACTCCCTTTAGCATTGCTTACAGAGCAGGTCTAGTGGTGACAAAACCCTTAGCTCATTTTTGAAAGACAGTCTCACTGGATATAAAATTGTTGGTTGGCAGTTGTTTTCTTTCGGCACTTTAAATATTTTGTTCCACTGCTTTCTTGCCTCCATGGTTTCTGATGATAAATTGGCACTGAGTCTTATTGGCACTCCTTTGTACACAAACATATTCCTTTTCTCTTGCAGCTTTCAGAACTCTCCCCTTGTCCTTGGCATTCAGCAACTTGACTGCTGCGTATCTGGGTATGGTTCTTTTTGACTTTATCCTGTTTGAGGTTCTTTGGGTCTGAATATACATATTCGCCATTATTTCTTTGAATATTCTTCATCCCCTTTCTTTCTTCTTCTGGAACTCCCATAATGTGTATGGTGTACTTGATGGTGTCACACAGGTCTCTTAGACGCTGTTCAATTTTTTCATTCGTTTTTCTTTCTGCTCCTCAGCCTGAACTCATTTCAATTGCCTGTCTTTGAGTTCACTGATATTTACTTAATTCTGCCAGCTCCCATCTGCTCTTGAAACCCTCTAGGGAATTTTCATTTTTCATTTCAGTTATTTTGGTCTTCAATTTCAGTATTTCTGTTTGGTGCCTTTTTAAAATTTCTAATTATTGAGATTCTCACATTGTTCATGCATTGTTTTCCTCATATCCTCTACTTCTTTCTCTATGTTTTCCTCTATCTCCTTGAATATACCGAAGATCATTTTTTAAAGCCTTTTTCCTGTATCTCCAAATTTGGAACTTGGTGATGGCGTCTGGATTTTTATCTTATTCCTTTCAATGGGCCATTGTTTTCTGTTTGTCTTGTAATCTTTTGTTGCACATGGTAAATTTTAATATTTTAAGGAGTTAACTCTGGGATTTAGTCTCTGAGCTGTCTGTTCCTTGAGTTTGTATTCAGCTAGTGATAAAATGTAGATGTCCTTGAGTACCAGGAGGTAACAAAAACAACCCTACCAATGCAGAAAAACACCTTTCACACTCTGCAAATCAGCTGTGATTTTTCTGGTGCTTTTCTTCAGAGCTTAGTCCTCCTATCAAGGAGATAAGCCTGAGGCAAATGTGAATTGTGGGATCCTCTCTGTCTGTTCTAAGCCTCCTTCTCGTTCTGGGCTTGTGCTTGCTCTTGGCCTTAAAAATTCCCTGTTTACAGGAATTCAAATGCCGCCTCTGTTACCTATCAGATAGGCTTTCTCCCCATCCTGGGTGCTTTATTTCCGACTGAAAGCAGGGAATCCTTTGCCCCAGGCTGCTTGGACTTAATTGTTTCATATGCTGCTTTGTCTGCAAGGTGCTTCTGCCTGCAGTGCAAGTTCTGGGAAGGCAAGCCTGAGATGAGTTTTCTGATTCAGTCTTTCATAGTGCCACCCAGTAGATTGACACTGACATACAGACAGTCCAGTATGTGCATAGGGATTACTCTGTTCCCCCAGGAAAGGACGAGAGGCCCACATGGTCCTGGCTCCATGCTGCACTGAGGTAGGGGGTAGGAGAGTGGCTGGTAGGACTGCATGAGCTTCTTCCACTTTTTTTAAAGCTGTGTATTCTTGATTTGGTCCTCACCCAGTTACCATAACCGTTTAACTGTTTTCCATGGTTTCGAGGTAGGTTCTTTGCCAGTTTTTGCTAATTGTTCAAATATTCCATGTGAGAATGGTACCCTGAAACTTCTTACGCTGCCATGTTCTTTGACCAGAAGCCCCTTTGTTGGTTGATTTTTTTTTTTTTTTTTTTTGCTTCTCTCCATTGGGGAGAAGCCACATCTAGACATAATTTGTAAGCCTGAAAATTCTTTTTCTTTACTGGCTTCTGTGCTCTGGTCTTTTATTTTAGTCTTTAAATGAATAACCATCTCTTTAAGGTATGTAGCACTCTTAATCTGGTATTTGCTGGCTGGTTTTTAATCCTTGTCCTGAAGAGAACTGTTAAAACAGCTTGGGGCTCTGGTCTTATCTGCTGCTAAGACAGCTACTTCTCTGAGTTACTGCTGATAATCACTTCAGTTTGAGGGTGCAGAGGCTGTTGCTGTTTGCAGCCCTGCAGAGCTTTAAATTATTGATTCTCCATCAATTTAGATTGAAGGCTGTTGGCATTGAATGGCTAGCTCTAGTCTGATTTGTTTTCTTGTAGGACTAGGCTAAAAAACTACAAGAAGAAGCCATCATACACCTGTATTCTGAAAATTTCCTGCATTTCCCTAAACTATAGTGTCAGTTGGCATATGGTCTTACCAAATGTTTTGCCACCACATAATGATAGTAACAAGCTTCCAGAGTCACTTACTTTAAATTGGTTAGAGGCTGACAGCATTAGTTCCTACAACTAATTTTCCTTAAAGTCCTTCCTTGTTATAGGTATATTCTAAGAATTGATGGGCATCTTGGAATGCATTCGCTTTTTAGACTGATAAATTGGTATAAATTGGACAAGGAGAGTGATTTTCCTAAGGATAGGAAAGTTTGGAAAAGACAGGGAAAAAGTATGAAAGAAGAAAAATGTGGAAATAATTGCCAAGAAGGGAGTTGATTAGTGATGGGTAAATCATTAAGGAAAAATGGGCAGCAGTGTCTCTGTATAATCTTTTTAAGGTGGAATAGATATTTGGTCATTGATTTTCTTATTTCATCCACCAGGTAATGGAGTCTACCCCAGCTGTTGAATTCTGTTCACAATGAGAGGAACTATGGTTAAGAAGAAGGTGAACCTACAACTAGCAGTTTATATGTTCTCTATCATTAGGACTTTTTGGATAATGTCTAATAATTACCTACTCTAAGTGAAAAGTAGATTTGTGGCTGCTTTCTCTAGTAACTACCTTATATATACATACATTTACCTTATGAAATATGCTTAGCCAGTTTTAGTAAGACTTTTATATTTCATAAGCTCTATCTTTTGACAATGTCCTAGACTGAGAGTTAGTCTTGAAAGCCAAGTTCTAATAGAGAATCCTTTGTGGTATTTATCTTGGGATGTTTTAGTATTGTGACTTCTCTACCTAACTAGTCTTCCCAGATTAGGTTTCCTCCAAAGTATTCCTTTTTTTTAATCTTTAAAGCATTAATGTGCTACAGAAGGGAATACACAGTATGTGGCCTGTGCTGGTTTGGATGTATTATGTCCCTTGAAACGCCATTATCTTTGATGCAGTCTTGTGTGGGCAGGAAATATATTGGTGTTGATTGGGTTAGATGTTTCTGTGGAGATGTGATCACTCAGCTGTGGGTGGGATCTTTCATTGGATGGTTTCCATGGAGTTGTGGCCCCACCCATTCAGCATGGGCCTTGATTGGTTCACTGGAGCCCTATATAAGCTCAAACAGAAGAAGCGAGCTTGCTACAGCCAAGAGGAACACTTTGAAAAATGCACAGGAGCTGAGAGAGGAACTGCAGTTTACAGAGACATTTTGGAGATGGCCTTTGAAAGCAGACTTTTGCTCCAGAGAAACTAAGAGAGGAAAAATGCCCCAAGAGCAACTGAGAGTGACATTTTGGAGAGAAGCTGAAGCCTAGAAAGGAATGTCCTGGGAGAAAGCCATTTTGAAACCAGAACTCCAGAGCAGACACCAGCCATGTGCCTTCCCAGCTAACAGGATTTCCGGACACCACTGGCTATCCTCCAGTGAAGGTACCCAATTGTTGATCACTTTACCTTGGACACTTTATGGCCTTAAGACTGTAACTGTGTAACCAAATAAACACCTTTTTTAAAAGCCAAGGCATTTTTGGTATTTTGCATTCTGGCAGCATTAGCAAACCAGAACATGGCCTTTATTAGAATCTCATTTTCAAAGTTTCAAATCCGTTCATATCCTATGGAATGCAGAGATGAAGATTCATCAGCAATAAACATTTGCCCACCAACTGTCAGACAATATACTAGACATTAGAGATAAATAATAGGTCTTTTTATTGAGTGCTTATTGAATGCCAGACAATGGGTAACATTTTGCATATATTGTCTCTTTTAATCATCACCGCAATCTCAAGAGATAGGTGGTATTATCCTCACTTTTGAGATATATGTAAAATGAGACATAGACAGGTTTAAGTCACTTTTTCAGGGTTACCAAGCAATTGAGTGGTAAAGCTGGGAACCTAAGGTAGTCTGAATCTAGATTTTGAGCTGTTCAGCCCCCATATTATAATTGTACATGGTGCCTGCCATTTGAGAACTCAGTTTAATAGAGAAGCTAAATGTGTAAAGAAATAAATTGAATTATTTCACTTTGTTGATTTGGCCATAATTGTTATGATAATTTCATAATGTCTATAATCATAAGTAGCATATGTAAAGCAACTTTTTCACATTAAGTCAGAATATCGTTTTTGAAGTAGTGAACCAAAGTGGCATGAAAAATGAATGAAAGTGTCATGGAGCTTCTTGAAAACATTCATTCAACAAAATTTATTGAGCAATTACTTTGTTTCATGTACTTTTGGCCCAGGGAATACAGCTGTGAATAACATACAAGTTGCATTTTTCTGTCATAGTATTTGCAGTCTAAAAGGGGAGACTGATATTAAATAGTTTTACAAATAATTATTTATGATTCAACTGTGGAAGATGGGGCAAGATGGTGGCATAGGGAGGTGTGGAGCAACTAGTAGTTAGTCAGGAACAACTAGAAAATAGTCTGGAGCAACTGAAGAGGGAACATCCTTGACCGGACAACATTGTACACCAGTCAGACATGGGTAGAATGGTTGAGACCACGGCATAGAACTGTAAGTAAAGCTCCCCAAACTGTGGAGCTGATGCCCCTCCCCCACTGACATGGCAGACTGAGTGGCAAAACTTTGCTGTGGGAAAAAGAAGCAGTCCCTGCCAGGAGCAAGGAAATGTAGCTCAATGAAGCTTCAGTTGTGATTTTAATTAACAAATTTGAACTACTGAATACAGGCTGTGAGCACAGATAAACCCGTAACAAGCAGGAAAGGAACCTGGAGGTTTATCCTGGCAGAGAGGAGGCAGGGCTGACAGGAAAAAAAATACATAAGTAAGTAAAAACAGGTTTTTGGAGTCAACTGAGATCAGAGTACTGGAAAAGGGCTGTGCCCCAAGGAAAGGTGCACACAGAACCAGGTACCAATTCTGGTTCTTGCCTGGTGAACTGGTGGGCTGAGAACTGGCTCTGAAAAGGGGACTTCTTGCTTTTTTCCCTTTTTTTCCTCTCATTCTGAGTAGCTCATTAGAGAAAGCCTTGTGCATTTTCAGTTGTCAGCACTGACCCAGGCAGGGGTGGCATTTAGATCGTCCTAGTCAAAGGAAAAACACAAGTGTAGGAGACAACTCCCTAAAGGGCTCATCTTCCCTAAGAAAAGAGAGGGGCATTACCCAGCTTATGTGGTGCTCTCCCTCAGAGAACTAAGACCCCAGGGCTTGGGGAGGAGGGGGCAGAAACAGCTTAAGCTTGGCTTCTGACACTCTCAATCCCTGACCAGGATGGGACCCACTGAGTATTAAATACACTGCACCTCTTTATGCCAGTGGGGAGCTGCAGGCTCACAAATGCTGTCTGCTGGGCAGATAGGAAAAGTGCAGTGCCTAGTGGCCTCACAGAAAAGTCTGACAATCTTCTGGGTTTCACCCTCAGGAAAACCTGATACTGAATACAACCTCCTCCTGAGACCTGGGCTTGTCTAGTCTGGGAAAATCTGATTGGGATAATAAAGGAAACCAGATGCCTAGACAACAAAAAATTAGAAATCACACTAGAAAAAAACAAAGGTATGTTCCAGTCAAAGGAACAAACTTACATGTCAACTGAGACACAGGAATTTAAATCAGTTATTACTCAAACAGATCTCCTAAATCAATTCAAAAATCAAATCTAGTTTAGGGAAGCTGTTGAGAAAGAGATGAAGATTATAAAGAAGTCATTGGGCAAGCATAAGGAAGAACTCGAAAGTTTGAAGAAACAATTGGCAGAACCTATGGGAATGAAAGGCAAAATAGAAGAGCTTAAAAACACAATGGAGACATACAACAACAGATTTGAAGAATAGAAGAAATGATTCATGAACTGGAGGACGGAACATCTGAAATCCTACACAAAGGAGAACAGATAGGGAAAAGGATAGAAAAATATGAGCAGGGTCTCAGGGAACTGATGACAAGATGAATCTCACAAATATACATGCCATGGGTGTCCCAGAAGGAGAAGAGAAGGGAAAGGGGGCAGAAAGAATAATGGAGGAAATAATCACTGAAAATTTCCCATCTGTTATGAAAGACATAAAATCACAGGTCCAAGAAGCGCAGCGTACCCCAAACAGAATAGATCTGAGCAGACCAACTCCAAGACACTTGAATAATCAGATTATCAAATGTCAAAGACAGAGAGAATTCTGAAAGTAACAAGAGAAATGTGATCTATCACATACAAAAGAAGCTCAGTAAGGCTGTGTGGATTTCTCAGCAGAAACCATGGAGGTGAGAAGGCAATGGTATGATATATTTAAGATACTGAAAGAGAAAAACTGCCAACAAAGAATTCTATATCCAGCAAAACTCCTTCAAAAATGAGGGAGAGTTTAACGTATTTTCAGATAAACAGACACTGAGAAAGTTTGTGAACAAGATACCTACTCTACAAGAAATACTAAAGGGAACACTACAGGCAGATAGGAAAAGACAAGAGAGAGAGGTTTGGAGAAGAGTGTAGAAATGAAGACTATTGGTAAGGGTAAAAAGAGAGGGAAAAAATTATAAAATATAAAATTATAAAATGTAAAATTCAAAAGACAAAATGGTAGACATTAGACATTATGTTGAGTGAAATTACCCAGAAACTAAAGGCTGGATACTGTATGGTCTCACTCATGTGGACTAACAATGATGAGCAAAATTTGAGAGTTGAGAACACAGGTTATTAGGATACTGAAGGAGTACAGAAGGTTCAACAGGATTGATTATATGGAGCCAGAAATGGACAGCACAATACCGTGTAGCATGATATTGTAAGTTCTCTGAACAAGATGAGTGTGAGTACAGTTGGAAGAGGAAAGCTAGGTGCATGTATGACACCAGAAGGAAAGATAGAAGACAAAGACTGGGATTGTATAACAATGAAACCTAGAGTGGTCAATGATGGTGATTAAATGTACAGATATAAGAATATTTTAAATGAGAGAGAGCAAAAAAATGTCAACATTGCAAGGTGTTGAAAATTGGGTGGTATAGGGGAAAAATACAATCAGTGCAAACTAGAGTCTACGGTTACCAGTAACATTGAAAGATGCTTCCATTAATTTTAACAAGGGCAATATACCAAAGCTAAATGTCTATAAGAGGGGGATATAAGGGAGTGATATGGAATTCTTGGTGGTGATGATGTTGTCTGACCTTTTCATTGTATTTTCTTTTTCTTTTTCTTTTATATTTTGCACTTTTATTCTTCATTTTTTTCTCCTTGTCTTCTTTCTTTGGGGTAGAGATGGAAATGTCCTCATATAGATTGTGGGGGTGAATGCATAATTATGTGATTATACTGGGAATCATTGATTGTTTACTTAGGGTGGATTCTATGCTGTGTGAACAAAACTGTTGAAAATAGACAGAAGAATACAAGTGCTGGAGAAAATGTGGAGAGAGGGATGTACCTATTCCCTGTTGGCAGGTAAGTAGAATGGCACAGCCCAGCTGGAGGGCAGTGTGGTGGTCCTACATAAAGCTAAGTATAGAGTTGCCATATGGTCCTGCAACCCCCTTATTGGGTATATACTTGCAGCAACTGAGATTAGGGACATGAGTGGACATTGCACACTGGTGTTCATGGCAGTCATATTCATGGTTCCCAACGGATGGAGGTGGCCTAAGCGTACGTCAACTGAGAAATGGAATGGTGAACTGTGGTGCATACATACAATGGAATACCCAGTGGTGGCAACAAGAAATGAAGTTGTGAGGTATGCATCTAGGTGAATGGACTTTGAGGACAGTATATTGAGTGAAGTAAGCCAGAATTGAAAAGACAAACATTATAACAACCCACTAATATGGACTAACTATAATTTTGCAAACTCTGAGAATTGAATCTGAGAGCAGAGGTTATCAGGGGAAGGCTTATGGTAAAGGTTCCTAGACTGTAAGCTCTTACAGCAGTCACATCTATTCCTGAGTTGTAATGGTTATTTTTAAATTCTGAGATGCTGAGCTGTTTGTGTATAATCTGGTCTGTCCCTGTGACTTCAGGTATCTGTGTGACACCTGAGACTCAGAGCCAGAGGTCAGCCGCTATGAATGTCAGCATTACCCCATACAGCAAATGTTTTAAAAGCTGGAAAAGATATCACACTTCAATTAGAGTTATGAACGAAATAGACTTGATTAGAACTATGTAAACCAGACTAAAGGGAAAAGGATGATACTGACTGTGTTTTAAAACTTCAGCTTCTGTGTAAGACCAAAAGAGAGATGTTTATTAGGTGCAAAATCTATACTTTCTCTAGCACGCTATATAATTTAATGTGTATGGTCGGTTTATTCAAACACCATAATCGCATGCAACCTTGAATTGTGTACGAGATCTGGTTGGTTTGTACAGGGTAGCGTGAAATCCCTATACATCCCAGAGTAATCTGGGCAGAAAATAAAAAGTATTTGCAACGCCCCCTTGAGGGCCTGGGAAACAATGTGGAAACATTAAACTTCCCCACCTGAGGAATTCCTGATATTTTCGCAAACATTGGGGAATACCATTGTAGTAGGCCAATTCCTCAATCTTGGGGCTTGCCATTATTAAGCTTGTTACTGCAAAGGAGAGGCTAAGCCTACTTAAATTTGTGCCTAAGAATCACCCCCAGAGAACCTCTTCTGTTGCTCAGATGTGGCCACTCTTTCTCTAAGCTCACTCGGCAGGTAAACTCACTTCCCTCCCCCCAACACGGGACATGACTCTCAGGGGTGTAAATCTACCTGGCAACCCGGAGATGAGTGTGGACCTGGTGTCGTGGAATTGAGGAAGCCTTCTGGACCAAAAGAGGGAAGAGAAATGAAACACAATGAAGTTTCAGTGGCTGAGAGTTTTCAAATGGAGTCGGAGGTAACTCTTATGCATTATATAGATATCCCTTTTTAGTTTTTACTTTATTAGAATAGCTAGAAGGAAATATCTGAAACTGTTTAACTTCAATCCAGTATCCTTGATTCTTGAAGATGATCGTATAAATATATAGCTTATATGGTGTGACTGTGTGATTGTGAAAATGTTGTGGCTCACACTCCCTTTATCCAGTGTACGGACAAATGAGTGGATAAAAGGAGGACAAAAAGTAAATGAATAATGGGGGGAGTATGAGATGTTTTGGGTGTTCTTTTTTACTTTTATTTTTTGGAGTAATGAAGATGTTCAAAAAAGTGTGATGAATGCACAACTATGTGATGATACTGTGAACAATTGTACGTTTTGGATGATTGTGTTGTATGTGAATATATCTCAATAAGGTTGCATTAAAAAAGTCCTATATAGTAGAAAAAAAGAAGATTCAACTGTGGTCAGTGCCATGGAGGAAAGACATAGCTATGAACCAAATCTGCTTCAAGTTTGAAAATTGGGGAAGTGATTCAATTTCTGAGTAGAGATACTTCTCAAGCTCCAAACTATATGTTAATATTTTTTCAGTTTTTTGTGGATCTTGACTGTTCTTTCCACCAGTATACTGCAGTCATGTGCTTTGTAAGCACCAAGGAAAGACAGGGAGCTTAACTTGGTTTGAGGGGAATTGAAAGCAATTCTTAGATACTTGAGCTAAGTCTCAAAGGATTAGTAGAGGCATTGGACTGTGGGAAGGGTGTTCTAGGTACAGAGGCAATGAGGACAGATGAAAACCTCATCTTTTAAAGATAATTGTGATCAATATGGCTGGATACAGTATGTGCCTAGGTAGTGTTGAGAGGTGAGACTAGAAAGGTGGGTAGAAGATGTGACATAGTTTTGTAACCAATCTGTTTTCTGCAGAGTTGTTCTACTAACCTTTTCCCTTCATTTCAGAGGATCTAAGAGATGTGGGAAATGGAGTAGAGTTTTCTTTTCTTCTCCCTATTTAAATATTAGTATTTTGATTGACTTAAGATTTACTTAAACAGTTTAGATAATAATATATCTTATAGTTAATATATAACTCTCCTCCCAAACTCCCAACCCCTCCTCCGACACCGGGTCTCTCAACTGGACTTCCTTACTTGGGAAACCTGTCCGCACTGCATGTCCAGATAGAAGCAGCTTTAAGAGCCACCAAGGAGGAGCTAAGATGGCAGCATAGAGAGGAGTGGAAGACTGTTAGTCCCCCCCGGAACAATTCATAAATGACCAAAAAACTAGTAAATAACCTGGAATAACTGTGGGGAGACAAACGTGGCTGTCCACTCATCATCCACCAACCTGAATTGGGAGGAATGCCCAGGATCACAGCATAAAATCTGTAAGTAAAAACTGCTGACCTGCGCTGAGAGCTGAGAGCCCCTCCCTCACGGAAGCCTCACGGTGCTAGAAAGCAGCACTCTCTCAGCCCAGCTCCAACTGGGGTTTTAATGTTAACTGCTCAATACAGACAGCGAATCCCCAACAAGCACACAGAGGCTTTTGGTGACAGCTGACCTTGGGAGAGTCGGGGCACATATCTGTCTCAGGATGGGGAGCCCAGAGGATCGGGTGCTATGTCTGGATGACTGGTGGATCTGGGAGCTTTCTCTCCCTTTCTCTCTCTGTGGAGAAAACCTCAGCCATTTTCAGCCCACAGCACTTTGCAGTAAAGAAAGCCTCAGCCATTTTAAAATCAAAACGCTTTAATCAGCAGAGGCAGAGAAACAAAGAACTTATTGATATGCAGCTGACCTCTCTGGAGGGGGCATAGCTTCCCAAGAGGAAAAGGAGGAGCCCAGCTCTACTGCTTGCCTTACCGGAACCAGATCCCAAAGCCTGGGGAGGAGAGCCACGGGCCACACCCCCTTACATGAGCCAATGACAGGCTGACAGGTGCACCTGCCAGGCAGAAAAGCACAGGTGTGTCAATCCTCTAAGAAAACCATAAGGGAAACCAGATACTGAATATTTCCTCCTTCTGTGACCTCAACCTGTTCCCATCTGGAAGAACCTGATTGGGGTGGCCCAAGAGGTCAGATGCCTAGACAACAGAGAGCTACAACCTACACTAAGAAAAAGGAAGTTATGGCTCAGTCAGAGGAACAAACGTACACTTCGACTAAGATACAGGAATTTAAACAACTAATGCTAAATCAATTCAAGAAGTTTAGAGAAGATTTCACAAAAGAGATAGAGGCTATAAAGAAAACACTGGGCATACAGAAGGCAGAAATCAAAAGTACAAAAAACAACTAGTAGAATCTATGGAAATGAAAGGCACAACACGAGAGATGAAAGACACAATGGAAACATACAACAGCAGATCTCAAGAGGAAGAAAAAAACACTTAGAACTGGAGAACAAAATACCTGAAAGCCTACATGCAAAGGAGCAGATGGAGAAAAGAGTGAAAAATATGAGCAAAATCTCTGGGAATTTAAGGATAAAACAAAGTACAAGGAGGCGGGGCAAGATGGCAGACTGGTGAGCTGTATGTTTTAGTTACTGCTCCAGGAAAGTAGGTAAAAAGCCAGGAACTGCGTGGACTGGACACCACAGAGCAATCTGTCTTTGGGCATACTTCATACAACACTCATGAAAACGTGGAACTGCTGAGATCAGCGAAATCTGTAAGTTTTTGCGGCCAGGGGACCCGCGCCCCTCCCTGCCGGGCTCGGTCCCGGGGGAGGGGGGGCTGTCGGCTCCGGGGAGGAGAAGGGAGAATTGCAGTGGCTGCTCTTACCGGAAACTCATTCTACTGATTCAAACTCCAACCATAGATAGACTGAGGCCAGACACCAGAGACTCTGAGAGCAGCCAGCCCAGCAGAGAGGAGACAGGCATAGAAAAAAAACAACACGAAAAACTCCAAAATAAAAGCAGAGGATTTTTGGAGTTCTGGTGAACACAGAAGGGGGAAGGGCGGAGATCAGGCCTTGAGGCGCATATGCAAATCCCGAAGCAAGGCTGATCTCTCTGCCCTGGGCACCTTTCCTTAATGGCCCTGGTTGCTTTGTCTATTAGCATTTCAATAACCCATTAGATCTCTGAGGAGGGCCGTTTTTTTTTTTTTTTTTTTTTTTTAAATCCTTTTTGCTTTTTCTAAAACAATTACTCTAAGAAGCTCAATACAGAAAGCTTCAAAGAATTGAAATTTGGGCACGTCAAGTCAAGAGCAGAACTAAGAGAGCTCTGAGACAAAAGGCAATAATCCAGTGGCTGAGAAAATTCACTAAACACCACAACTTCCCAAGAAAAGGGGGGTGTCCGCTCACAGCCACCATCCTGGTGGACAGGAAACACTCCTGCCCATCGCCAGCCCCATAGCCCAGAGCTGCCCCAGACAACCCAGTGTGACGGAAGTGCTTCAAATAACAGGCACACACCACAAAACTGGGCGTGGACATTAGCCTTCCCTGCAACCTCAGCTGAATGTCCCAGAGCTGGGAAGGGGGAGCAGTGTGAATTAACAGAGCCCCATTCAGCCATCATTTGAGCAGACTGGGAGCCTCCCAACACAGCCCAGCAGCCCAGAACTGCCCTGGGGGGACGGCACTCACCTGCGACATAGCACAGTCATCCCTCAACAGAGGACCCGGGGTGCACAGCCTGGAAGAGGGGCCCACTTGCAAGTCTCAGGAGCCATACGCCAATACCAAAGACTTGTGGGTCAGTGGCAGAGACAAACTGTGGCAGGACTGAACTGAAGGATTAGACTATTGCAGTAGCTTTAAAACTCTAGGATCATCAGGGAGATTTGATTGTTAGGGCCACCCCCCCTCCCCGACTGCCCAGAAACACGCCCCACATACAGGGCAGGCAACACCAACTACACACGCAAGCTTGGTACACCAATTGGGCCCCACAAGACTCACTCCCCCACTCACCAAAAAGGCTAAGCAGGGGAGATCTGGCTTGTGGAGAACAGGTGGCTCGTGGACGCCACCTGCTGGTTAGTTAGAGAAAGTGTACTCCACGAAGCTGTAGATCTGATAAATTAGAGATAAGGACTTCAACTGGTCTACAAACCCTAAAAGAACCCTATCAAGGTCAGCAAATGCCACGAGGCCAAAAACAACAGAAAATTATAAAGCATATGAAAAAACCAGACGATATGGATAACCCAAGCCCAAGCACCCAAATCAAAAGACCAGAAGAGACACACCACCTAGAGCAGCTACTCAAAGAACTAAGATGAACAATGAGACCCTAGTACGGGATATGAAGGAAATCAAGAAGACCCTAGAAGAGCATAAAGAAGACATTGCAAGACTAAATAAAAAAATGGATGATCTTATGGAAATTAAAGAAACTGTTGACCAAATTAAAAAGATTCTGGACACTCATAGTACAAGACTAGAGGAAGGTGAACAATGAATCAGTGACCTGGAAGATGACAGAATGGAAAATGAAAACATAAAAGAAAGAATGGGGAAAAAAATTGAAAAACTTGAAATGGACCTCAGGGATATGATAGATAATATGAAACGTCCGAATATAAGACTCATTGGTGTCCCAGAAGGGGAAGAAAAGGGTAAAGGTCTAGGAAGAGTATTGAAAGAAATTGTTGGGGAAAACTTCCCAAATCTTCTAAACAACATAAATACACAAATCATAAATGCTCAGCGAACTCCAAATAGAATAAATCCAAAAAAACCCACTCCGAGACATATACTGATCACACTGTCAAACATAGAAGAGAAGGAGCAAGTTCTGAAAGCAGCAAGAGAAAAGCAATTCACCACATACAAAGGAAACAGCATAAGACTAAGTAGTGACTACTCAGCAGCCACCATGGAGGCGAGAAGGCAGTGGCACGATATATTTAAAATTCTGAGTGAGAGGAATTTCCAGCCAAGAATACTTTATCCAGCAAAGCTCTCCTTCAAATTTGAGGGAGAGCTTAAATTTTTCACTGACAAAGAAATGCTGAGAGAATTTGCTAACAAGAGACCTGCCCTACTGGAGATACTAAAGGGAGCCCTACAGACAGAGAAACAAAGACAGGACAGAGAGACTTGGAGAAAGGTTCAGTACTAAAGAGATTCGGTATGGGTACAATAAAGGATATTAATAGAGAGAGGGAAAAATATGGCAAACATAATCCAAAGGATAAGATGGCCGATTCAAGAAATGCCTTCACGGTTTTAACGTTGAATGTAAATGGATTAAACTCCCCAATTAAAAGATATAGATTCGCAGAATGGATCAAAAAAAATGAACCATCAATATGTTGCATACAAGAGACTCATCTTAGACACAGGGACACAAAGAAATTGAAAGTGAAAGGATGGAAAAAAATATTTCATGCAAGCTACAGCCAAAAGAAAGCAGGTGTAGCAATATTAATCTCAGATAAAATAGACTTCAAATGCAGGGATGTTTTGAGAGACAAAGAAGGCCACTACATACTAATAAAAGGGGCAATTCAGCAAGAAGAAATAACAATCGTAAATGTCTATGCACCCAATCAAGGTGCCACAAAATACATGAGAGAAACATTGGCAAAACTAAAGGAAGCAATTGATGTTTCCACAATAATTGTGGGAGACTTCAACACATCACTCTCTCCTATAGATAGATCAACCAGACAGAAGACCAATAAGGAAATTGAAAACCTAAACAATCTGATAAATGAATTAGATTTAACAGACATCTACAGGACATTACATCCCAAATCACCAGGATACACATACTTTTCTAGTGCTCACGGAACTTTCTCCAGAATAGATCATATGCTGGGACATAAAACAAGCCTCAATAAATTTAAAAAGATTGAAATTATTCAAAGCACATTCTCTGACCACAATGGAATACAATTAGAAGTCAATAACCATCAGAGACTTAGAAAATTCACAAATACCTGGAGGTTAAACAACACACTCCTAAACAATCAGTGGGTTAAAGAAGAAATAGCAAGAGAAATTGCTAAATATATAGAGACGAATGAAAATGAGAACACAACATACCAAAACCTATGGGATGCAGCAAAAGCAGTGCTAAGGGGGAAATTTATAGCACTAAACGCATGTATTAAAAAGGAAGAAAGAGCCAAAATCAAAGAACTAATGGATCAACTGAAGAAGCTAGAAAATGAACAGCAAACCAATCCTAAACCAAGTACAAGAAAAGAAATAACAAGGATTAAAGCAGAAATAAATGACATAGAGAACAAAAAAACAATAGAAAGGATAAATATCACCAAAAGTTGGTTCTTTGAGAAGATCAACAAGATTGACAAGCCCCTAGCTAGACTGACAAAATCAAAAAGAGAGAAGACCCATATAAACAAAATAATGAATGAAAAAGGCGACATAACTGCAGATCCTGAAGAAATTAAAAAAATTATAAGAGGATATTATGAACAACTGTATGGCAACAAACTGGATAATGTAGAAGAAATGGACAATTTCCTGGAAACATATGAACAACCTAGACTGACCAGAGAAGAAATAGAAGACCTCAACCAACCCATCACAAGCAAAGAGATCCAATCAGTCATCAAAAATCTTCCCACAAATAAATGCCCAGGGCCAGATGGCTTCACAGGGGAATTCTACCAAACCTTCCAGAAAGAACTAACACCAATCTTACTCAAACTCTTTCAAAACATTGAAAAAAATGGAACACTACCTAACTCATTTTATGAAGCTAACATCAATCTAATACCAAAACCAGGCAAAGATGCTACAAAAAAGGAAAACTACCGGCCAATCTCCCTAATGAATATAGATGCAAAAATCCTCAACAAAATACTTGCAAATCGAATCCAAAGACACATTAAAAAAATCATACACCATGACCAAGTGGGGTTCATTCCAGGCATGCAAGGATGGTTCAACATAAGAAAAACAATCAATGTATTACAACACATTAAAAACTCGAAAGGGAAAAATCAATTGATCATCTCAATAGATGCTGAAAAAGCATTTGACAAAATCCAACATCCGTTTTTGATAAAAACACTTCAAAAGGTAGGAATTGAAGGAAACTTCCTCAACATGATAAAGAGCATATATGAAAAACCCACAGCCAGCATAGTACTCAATGGTGAGAGACTGAAAGCCTTCCCTCTAAGATCAGGAACAAGACAAGGATGCCCGCTGTCACCACTGTTATTCAACATTGTGCTGGAAGTGCTAGCCAGGGCAATCCGGCAAGACAAAGAAATAAAAGGCATCCAAATTGGAAAAGAAGAAGTAAAACTGTCATTGTTTGCAGATGATATGATCTTATATCTAGAAAACCCTGAGAAATCAACGATACACCTACTAGAGCTAATAAACAAATTTAGCAAAGTAGCGGGATACAAGATTAATGCACATAAGTCAGTAATGTTTCTATATGCTAGAAATGAACAAACTGAAGAGACACTCAAGAAAAAGATACCATTTTCAATAGCAACTAAAAAATCAAGTACCTAGGAATAAACTTAACCAAAGATGTAAAAGACCTATACAAAGAAAACTACATAACTCTACTAAAAGAAATAGAAGGGGACCTTAAAAGATGGAAAAATATTCCATGTTCATGGATAGGAAGGCTAAATGTCATTAAGATGTCAATTCTACCCAAACTCATCTACAGATTCAATGCAATCCCAATCAAAATTCCAACAACCTACTTGGCAGACTTGGAAAAGCTAGTTATCAAATTTATTTGGAAAGGGAAGATGCCTCGAATTGCTAAAGACACTTTAAAAAAGAAAAACGAAGTGGGAGGACTTACACTCCCTGACTTTGAAGCTTATTATAAAGCCACAGTTGCCAAAACAGCATGGTACTGGCACAAAGATAGACATATAGATCAATGGAATCGAATTGAGAATTCAGAGATAGACCCTCAGATCTATGGCCGACTGATCTTTGATAAGGCCCCCAAAGTCACCGAACTGAGCCATAATGGTCTTTTCAACAAATGGGGCTGGGAGTGTTGGATATCCATATCCAAAAGAATGAAAGAGGACCCCTACCTCACCCCCTACACAAAAATTAACTCAAAATGGACCAAAGATCTCAATATAAAAGAAAGTACCATTAAACTCCTAGAAGATAATGTAGGAAAACATCTTCAAGACCTTGTATTAGGAGGCCACTTCCTAGACTTTACACCCAAAGCACAAGCAACAAAAGAGAAAATAGATAAATGGGAACTCCTCAAGCTTAGAAGTTTCTGCACCTCAAAGGAATTTCTCAAAAAGGTAAAGAGGCAGCCAACTCAATGGGAAAAAATTTTTGGAAACCATGTATCTGACAAAAGACTGATATCTTGCATATACAAAGAAATCCTACAACTCAAGGACAATAGTACAGACAGCCCAATTATAAAATGGGCAAAAGATATGAAAAGACAGTTCTCTGAAGAGGAAATACAAATGGCCAAGAAACACATGAAAAAATGTTCAGCTTCACTAGCTATTAGAGAGATGCAAATTAAGACCACAATGAGATACCATCTAACACCGGTTAGAATGGCTGCCATTAAACAAACAGGAAACTACAAATGCTGGAGGGGATGTGGAGAAATTGGAACTCTTATTCATTGTTGGTGGGACTGTATAATGGTTCAGCCACTCTGGAAGTCAGTCTGGCAGTTCCTTAGAAAACTAGAGATAGAGCTACCATTCGATCCAGCGATTGCACTTCTCGGGATATACCCGGAAGATCGGAAAGCAGTGACACGAACAGATATCTGCACGCCAGTGTTCATAGCAGCATTATTCACAATTGCCAAGAGATGGAAACAACCCAAATGTCCATCAACAGATGAGTGGATAAATAAAATGTGGTATATACACACGATGGAATACTACGCGGCAGTAAGAAGGAACGATCTGGTGAAACATATGACAACATGGATGAACCTTGAAGACATAATGCTGAGCGAAATAAGCCAGGCACAAAAAGAGAAATATTATATGCTACCACTAATGTGAACTTTGAAAAATGTAAAACAAATGGTTTATAATGTAGAATGTAGGGGAACTAGCAGTAGAGAGCAATTAAGGAAGGGGGAACAATAATCCAAGAAGAACAGATAAGCTATTTAACGTTCTGGGGATGCCCAGAAATGACTATGGTCTGTTAATTTCTGATGGATGTAGTAGGAACAAGTTCACTGAAATGTTGCTATAGTATGTAACTTTCTTGGGGTAAAGTAGGAACATGTTGGAAGTTAAGCAGTTATCTTAGGTTAGTTGTCTTTTTCTTACTCCCTTGCTATGGTCTCTTTGAAATGTTCTTTTATTGTATGTTTGTTTTCTTTTAACTTTTTTTTCATACAGTTGATTTGAAAAAAGAAGGGAAAGTTAAAAAAAAAAAAAAGAAAGAAAAAAGACAAACAAGGAAAAAAAAAAAAAAAGATGTAGTGCCCCCTTGAGGAGCCTGTGGAGAATGCAGGGGTATTCGCCAACCCCCCCACCATGGTTGCTAACATGACCACAGACATAGGGGACTGGTGGTTTGATGGGTTGAGCCCTCTACCATAAGTTTTACCCTTGGGAAGACGGTTGCTGCAAAGGAGAGGCTAGGCCTCCCTGTATTTGTGCCTAAGAGTCTCCTCCTGAATGCCTCTTTGTTGCTCAGATGTGGCCCTCTCTCTCTGGCTAAGCCAACTTGAAAGGTGAAATCACTGCCCTCCCCCCTACGTGGGATCAGACACCCAGGGAAGTGAATCTCCCTGGCAACGTGGAATATGACTCCCGGGGAGGAATGTAGACCCGGCATCGTGGGATGGAGAACATCTTCTTGACCAAAAGGGGGATGTGAAAGGAAATGAAATAAGCTTCAGTGGCAGAGAGATTCCAAAACGAGCCGAGAGATCACTCTGGTGGGCACTCTTACGCACACTTTAGACAACCTTTTTTAGGTTCTAAAGAATTGGGGTAGCTGGTGGTGGATACCTGAAACTATTAAACTACAACCCAGAACCCATGAATCTCGAAGACAGTTGTATAAAAATGTAGCTTATGAGGGGTGACAGTGGGATTGGGAATGCCATAAGGACCAAACTCCACTTTGTCTAGTTTATGGATCGATGTGTAGAAAAGTAGGGGAAGCAAACAAACAGACAAAGGTACCTAGTGTTCTTTTTTACTTCAATTGCTCTTTTTCACTCTAATTATTATTCTTGTTATTTTTGTGTGTGTGCTAATGAAGGTGTCAGGGATTGATTTAGGTGATGAATGTACAACTATGTAATGGTACTGTAAACAATCGAAAGTACAATTTGTTTTGTATGACTGCGTGGTATGTGAATATATCTCAATAAAATGATAATTAAAAAAAAAAAAAAAAGAACAGAGGTATCTCATGTATTCTCAGGAACATCACAATACATAAATTAACCTGGTTGTAGTACAAATATCTCTTCTAGAAGCCTGGCCTCATTGCAACAATTACCCAAACATGTCCTATCCACCAAGCAAAATGTTAATAGTAATAATGATAGAAAAGTAGAAAGGCACAAAACAAAAATACTGTCCAGTCTCAAATCAAATTTGGCATTTCTTTTACAGGTATATTTATTCTCTTTCATCTGAATATATCACAGTTATTTCCTTCATGTGGGCATTTTAGTAAACTGCTGAACCATCCATTTGAATATTCCTGAAATTCTGTTTCTTTTCAGAGGTTTTTCCTGATGAAATTGTGTTTATGAAATTTAGGTTGTATTGGCCAAAAATTTTTGTGCCCTCATGGGGATTTTCTTTTAAATGATAAATTTAATTTTTGTTTCTTTAAAAAAAAAAAAAAAAAAAAACAAAGTACAAGAATCTGCGTATCATTGGTGTCCCAGAAGGAGAAGAGAAGGGAAAAGGGTCAGAAGCAATAATAGAGGAAATAATCAATGAAAATTTCCTATCTCTTATGAAAGACATAAAACTACAGATCCAATAAGCGCAGCGTACTCCAAACAGAACAGATCTGAATAGGCCTACACCAAGACACTTAATAATCAGATTATCAAATGTCAAAGACAAAGAGAGAATCCTGAAAGCAGAAAGAGAAAAGCGATCCATAACATGCAAAGGAAGCTTAATAAGACTATGTGCGGATCTCTCAGCAGAAACCGTGGAAGCAAGGAAGTGGTGTGATATATTTAACATACTGAAACAGAAAAACCACCAACCAAGAATCCTATATCCAGCAAAGCTGTCCTTCAAATATGAGGGAGAGCTAAAAATATTTTCTGACAAACAGACAATAAGAGACTTTGTGAACAAGACACCTGCCCTACAGGAAATACTAAAGGGAGCACTACAGAGTGATAAGAGAAGACAGGAGTGCATGGTTTGGAACACAGTTTTGGGAGATGGTAGCACAGCAATGTAAGCACACTGAACAAAGATAACTATGAATACAGTTGAGAGAGGAAGGTTGGGAGCATGAGAGACACCAGAAGAAATGAGGAAAAATAAAGACTGGGACTGTGTAACTTGGTGAAATCTAGAGTGTTCAGCACTTGTGATAAAGTGTACAAATATGTTCTTTTATGAGGGAGAACAAGCAAATGTCAACCTTGCAAGGTATTAAAAATGGGGAGGCATTGGGGGAGGGATGTAATCAAGATAAACTAGAGACTGTAACTAACAGAATCATTGTATTATGCTTCCTTTAATTTAACAAAGGTGATATACCAAGGTAAATGCAGATAAGAGGGGGGACAGGGGAGACATATTAGACAATTGACATTGGTGGTGTTGTCTGATTCTTACTCTACTTTGATTTAAGGTAATTTTTCCTTTTGCTACTTCCTGGCTGTCATTTTTTTTTCCTCTCTCTTTTGCCTCTCTCCCTTCTTTTACTCTCCCTCCTGCTTTGTGGAAGAAATGTAGATGCCCTTATATAGACAGTGGTGAAGGTGGTGAACACATAAATTTGTGACCATTCAGAGAACCATCGATTGTTTACTTAGGATGGAATGTATGGTGTGTGAATAAAACCATCTAAAAAAAAAACCATCTAAAAAAAATGGGTTGATGACAAAACCTCGAGGGCAATATACTGAGTGAAATAAGCCAGACACATAAGGACAATTATGGCAGGGGCTCACTGATAGGAATTAATTATAATATGTAAACTCATAGACATGAAATATAAGGTAACAAGATATAGGACGAGGTTTAAGGATGGGGAGTGGTTGCTTAGTATGAGCAGAATGTTCAACTAGGATGAACGTAAATGTTTGGAAATGAACAGGGGTGTTGGTAGCAAGATGTGAGAACAACTAACAGCACCGAATGGCGCGTGAATGTGGTGGAAAGGGGAAGCTCAGAGTCATATATTTCACTAGAAGGAAAGTTGGAGGTCAAAAGATGGGAATGTATAAAACTGAATCCAATGGTGGGCAGTGTCCATGATTAACTCTACAAATGTTAGAAATCTCTTCCATGAACCAGAACAAATATATGACAATAGAGTTAGAAGTTAATAATAGAGGGGCTTATAGGGAAGAATTATATACCTATTGCAAAGTATATACTGCAGTTAGTAGTATTTCAACCTTCCTTCATAAGCTGTATCAAATGTACTATACCAACACTATGAGTCAACAATTGAGGGGAGCTGGTTAGAGATATGGGAAGATATGAGTTTCCTTTTTTTCTTTTTTCTTTTTTCATCTTTCACTTTATTTCTTGTCTGGAGTAATGAAAAATTTCTAAAAATTGAACAAAAATTAAGTGTGGTGATGGATACACAGCTATGTGACTGATCGTGCACTTTGGATCTTTGGATGATTGCATGGTATCTGAACAATCCCAATAAAAATTAAAAAGGAAAAAAAAAAAGAGCCACCAAGGTCCAGAAAACCTTCCCGAGATAATTAGAAAAACAGTACAGAGGTTTGGCTCATCCTCAAACCTTCTGCTCCTCCCACCCCAGCCAGCCCCTCTGCATTTACAAATAAGAGTATATAATAATACATGGATAGTATATATTGTGTATACACATTGTATATATTGAAGATGTATTATAAACACAGACCAATAAAGCAAATGTTTACATTTGGGGGATTCGAGCAAAGGGTATAAAAGTTCTCTGTACTATTCTTGTAAGCATTTTGTAAACCTGAAATTCTTTCAAAAATAAAAAGTTAAAAAGAAACAAATATATAATTGTATAGGTTGTAGTAATTATTTGTAAGATTTTCAGTCAGACTACCAAGTCAAGGCTATTGGATCTGCTAGTTAGGCAGAGGCTTGGGTGCTGTGTGAATGCATATTACCCCTTGTGGTTTAGTCAGCTGGAATGCTCCTGGTATTGCATTTAAGCATGGTGTTGCAGGTACATTCTGATGACTAGGCAGAATAATTTATTTGTTACTGGTCAAAGGAGAAATAAGAGGTTGATTGGAAGGAAATTATTAACAGTGATAGCAACATGGTCAGTTTGATGTAGAGCATTAAGAACGACCTAGGAGTCACATGGCTTGCATTTGAGCCTACCTCTACCATTGACCTTAGGCAGGTAACTGGATGTTTTGGAATCTGACTCCACTTTTTTTACTTTTTTCAAATTTTTATGGAAGTGTAACATAACATACGCAAATAATGTATATGTACCTGGATGAGTTTTTTTACAAACTGAACAGACCACAGTAACCAGTGCACAGGTCAAGAAACTAGCACATCATCAGAAACCCTCTTTGTGCTCCCTGCCCTCCTATTTATTTTCTTTAAAATGGGGGTAATGATGTCTTTACTTTTCAGAGGTATTTAGAAATGGCAAATAAGAAAGTGCCTTGATCTCTCTCAGAGTGTTATGCACATGAAAGGAGATGGCTCCAGCATTAGAAGTTAGATGTAGGAAGTAGGACCAGTTTCCAAAGTTCTATAGAGGGTAGATCTTACTTATGGTATTATTAATGACCCCTTTAAAATGGGGGAGGATGGAGAGGTAAGTCTGGAAAACACAAAGCAGAGAACAAAACAATTGTCTAAAACTGATCATAAAGATAAATGGGCATGATGCCTTACTATGTTAGTTCCTACGAGGTGTCATTCTTGGAATTCTAGTGCAACTTGAATATTTTTACATGTTCAACAAATATGAAAGCACTTTCAATATTTGAGGATACTCTAGGAATGGTAGCTCCCTGAAATAAAAGCAAGCTGCATATTGAAAATGGCCACAAGTCAGAAATTCACCAGAAAGTTCTGTTGACATTTCAAGAGGTCTTACGTCGAGTCTCTTCATACTAACCTGAATGCTAATGAATGCTTTTAGGGCAGGAAATCCTCCTTCATGGTTTTAATACTATTAGCTGAATAATTGATTCCTTGCCATGTAATCATAAATGAAATTACATACTCTTATTTACCATTTCAAACAGACAACACTAGATCTATTCTCTGCAATAATTCTGCATTTTTCTATCAAGTATATTTTCTTCCCAGTTCACCAGTATCTCCCTCTATAGGCATTTTATTGAATTCCTCTTAAGATCTGTTCTGAGATTTACCTGTAAATGAAAGACAGTGAATTATGACTTTTAATTTCTGTAAGGTTAGATCATTTTATTTGGCTGTTTTCATCTTTGATATTTAAAATTCTGGGGAACTCAGAATTTTAGTAAATCTATTGATGATTTGGTGATTTATGTGGGAAGTCTTAATGTAGTCAGTATAGTTATAAAGAGTACACAAACGAACAGCTGTACTTAAACATTTGGGTATTGCACAGGATTTCCAGATTTTAAAATAGAATTTGAAAAAAAAAGTATTATTTGATTGATATTTTCATGGACATGCTTGGGCATTGAAGAATTATTCCCATTCGGTTCCACATTGCCAGTGACTTTGGGCTGTTCTCCATTGGGGATGCCCAGCTTGGTTCTCGACCGTGGCCTGGGACTGAGCAGAGGAGGGCTGAATTTGCCGAGCACCTGTTCTGTGATAATGCTGCCAACAGTGCAAGTTCAAGATGCAGGATTCCCTCATTTGTCATATGATTCTCAACTCCTCCAGAAAGCTAATTTATTTCTACATCTTCTGGGCAAAGTTTAATTAGCTTTGATAGATGATCTGGGAGAGGTGTGTAGGTGGGTGTGTGTAAGAGTGGGAGTACTTTTTTCGCATCAAGAAGAAACCTATTCATGGTAAGAAGGTAGTATCTAGGTTTCTGGTTGCAGAAGGTGTCCTACGTGTGAATGCAGCATAAGGTAATTTAAATTAAAACACATCCATGAAAAGAAGCTTATCTTAATCTTTCTCAAATTCTTGAATTTCATGCAGTTGTTTAAGCAGAATTGAAAGGTTACCAAGCAGTCACATGGATCCTGGTTAAAGGTAAACACCTCCTCATTGTAGCAAGGACTCTCCCATGCAACATTAAAGCATGTCTTTCTCAGATAACAGAGGTTTATTACTAAGACCCATCTACTCAGTAGGATAGAAAGGTCTTTTTTTTAATTGTCTGCCATCTAGTGCCCAACTGTTAAAAAGTTTAGAAACATTTATAACTATAACTTCCCATAGTTTGCTGTTGTAGTTAGTTCAAGTAGAGGGAACATTTCAAATTACGTACAGTTTATATAATTGCACTTTATAGCAAATTCCCAAAACTCACTGCTTGGTAGAAGAGTTAACAAAATGCTGTCCTGATTGTTTAATAGGCTCAGCCAATCCCTCTGCCTTCAGATTAGCAGGAAACCTGTATAATCAATCACTTCAGGTTGCCACCAGATATATATAATCACTTCAACAGAAAGACTGTTCCCAAAACCATAGGGAGAATTTCAGTCCTAAGAATATTTGTTCTTTGGAGTTAAGAGTAGCATGTCTTTAGTCTACTTCTAATATGTCATGATTTTGATCTTTGAATTTTATTAAGTCCATGTAATAATAAACACAATCAATATCAGAACTTGTACAGTGGTTTCTTTGAATTATATTAAGTCCATGTAATGAACACATTCAATATCAGAACTTGTACAGTATTTTCTTTTTATGTTCACATGACCTTAAACTGTTAAATTTTTTATAAAAATGGTATTCCAGAACTGAATCTTCTTTTTTGAAGGGTGTATCATTTCCATACTTGGTAATACATTCTGCTCTTTCAAGAATCAAATTTGTAGTTAGTGGGTAGTTTTACTTTTTGTTGACACTTAATTTGATTTGTTCTGAGTTGAATTCCATTCCAAAGTTACATGTACTCCTGGTCTTGAGCTAGACTATAGACAGCATCTTCTAAAATATGCATCAGAGAATATTGGTTCCATTTTTTTAAAAGTTGTATGGTCAGAACTTTAGGAAATGCGAGCTTTAATGAAGTTTAATAGGTCTTTTTACCATAGACCTTTTCAGAGCCTTAAATCTGTTCATGTGCATTGAGATTTTTTTAAAATAGGGGTATTATACAATGTTTCCTAAATTTATTTAACCCTTACAGAACCTCCCAGTAATAAAGCCTCAGAACACACTTTGGGAAAGATGATTAGAAACAGAAGTAACCAAGCATTTCATTTGAATTAAAAAATGTTTTTGGCATTCTTGAACCATGATGATTGTTTGGAAGAAAAAGAAATATAGACAGTAGGAAGTGAACAGAAGACTGTTGACTTTTAGTTCCAGAGTTTGGGTCCTAGCTCTCGCTCTAGTGCCGTGTGTGTGTGTATGTATGTGTGTGTTGAGGTATGTGGGAAATGGCTGTTGTCTCTTGCCTTTTGCATACCAGGAGTCTTCATCTACAAAATGAGAGACAGGATCAAGTGACATCTGGAATCCTCTCTACATCCAATATTCTTTTTATTTAGATGTACCTCCTTTAACAAAACCTATGCACAGAAACAAGAATGTGTAGGTAATTTATTGGGCAGTTGTTTGCTTTGGAAAAAAGTATCCTTCATTGTAGAGAACTCACTGTAGTTTCCTTTTAAAGCAGCATTTTGTCAGATTTTCCCTCAAATTCTTTCATATATATCTCACATACAACAAAGTTTTCAGAAATACAACGTGTAAAGTTAAATCCACCTGTATCTATAAGCATTTACTTTTTATTTATTAGGAGGCTTTTTGCTAGAATATTGTTTAGTGCTGTTAATGAAAAACGTTGGTCCTTTAAAACCCAATCATGATGATGTATGTATTTCACTTAAAATATGTTTTGGTTTATTTTTTTTTTTAATCTTCATTTTATTGAGATATATTCACATACCACGCAGTCATACAAAACAAATCGTACTTTCGATTGTTTACAGTACCATTACATAGTGGTACATTCATCACCCAAATCAATCCCTGACACCTTCATTAGCACACACACAAAAATAACAAGAATAATAATTAGAGTGAAAAAGAGCAATTGAAGTAAAAAAGAACACTGGGTACCTTTGTCTGTTTGTTTCCTTCCCCTATTTTTCTACTCATCCATCCATAAACTAGACAAAGTGGAGTGTGGTCCTTATGGCTTTCCCAATCCCATTGTCACCCCTCATAACCTACATTTTTATACAACTGTCTTCGAGATTCATGGGTTCTGGGTTGTAGTTTGATAGTTTCAGGTATCCACCACCAGCTTCCCCAATTCTTTAGAACCTAAAAAGGGTTGTCTAAAGTGTGCATAAGAGTGCCCGCCAGAGTGACCTCTCGGCTCCTTTTGGAATCTCTCTGCCACTGAAGCTTATTTCATTTCCTTTCACATCCCCCTTTTGGTCAAGAAGATGTTCTCCGTCCCACAATGCCAGGTCTACATTCCTCCCCGGGAGTCATATTCCACGTTGCCAGGGAGATTCACTCCCCTGGGTGTCTGATCCCACGTAGGGGGGAGGGCAGTGATTTCACCTTTCAAGTTGGCTTAGCTAGAGAGACGGGGCCAAATCTGAGCAACAAAGAGGCATTCGGGAGGGGGCTCTTAGGCACAACCATAGGGAGGCCTAGCCTCTCCTTTGCAGCAACCGTCTTCCCAAGGGTAAAACCTGTGGTAGAGGGCTCAACCCATCAAACCACCAGTCCCCTATGTCTGTGGTCATGTTAGCAACCATGGAGGTGGGGTAGGCGAATGCCCCTGCATTCTCCACAGGCTCCTCAAGGGGGCACTACATCTTTTTTTTTTCCTTGTTTTTCTTTCTTTTTTTTTTTTTTTAACTTTCCCTTCTTTTTTAAATCACCTGTATGAAAAAAAAGTTAAAAAGAAAACAAACATACAATAAAGGAACATTTCAAAGAGACCATAGCAAGGTAGTAAGAAAAAGACAACTAACCTAAGATAACTGCTTAACTTCGACATGTTCCTACTTTACCCCAAGAAAGTTACCTAATATAGCAACATTTTTGTAAACTTATTCCTACTATATCCTTCAGAAATTAACAGACCATAGTCATTCCTGGGCATCCCCAGAACGTTAAATAGCTTATCTGTTCTTCTTGGATTATTGTTCCCCCTTCCTTAATTGCTCTCTATTGCTAGTTCCCCTACATTCTACATTATAAACCATTTGTTTTACATTTTTCAAAGTTCACATTAGTGGTAGCATATAATATTTCTCTTTTTGTACCTGGCTTATTTCGCTCAGCATTATGTCTTCAAGGTTCATCCATGTTGTCATATGTTTCACGAGGTCATTCCTTCTTACTGCCGTGTAGTATTCCATTGTGTGTATATACCACATTTTATTTATCCACTCATCTGTTGAAGGACATTTGGGTTGTTTCCATCTCTTGGCAACTGTGAATAATGCTGCCATGAACATTGGCGTGCAGATATCTGTTCATGACACGGCGTTCCGATCTTCTGGGTATATACCGAGAAGTGCAATTGCTGGATCGAATGGTAACTCTATATCTAGTTTTCTAAGGAACTGCCAGACTGACTTCCAGACTGGCTGAACCATTATACAGTCCCACCAACAATGAATAAGAGTTCCAATTTCTCCACATCCCCTCCAGCATTTGTAGTTTCCTGTTTGTTTAATGGCAGCCATTCTAACCAGTGTTAGATGGCATCTCATTGTGGTCTTAATTTGCATCTCTCTAATAGCTAGTGAAGCTGAACATTTTTTCATGTGTTTGTTGGCCATTTGTATTTCCTCTTCAGAGAACTGTCTTTTCATATCTTTTGCCCATTTTATACTTGGGCCGAGTGTACTCTTGTCATTGAGTTGTAGGATTTCTTTATATATGCAAGATATCAGTCTTTTGTCAGATACATGGTTTCCAAAATTTTTTTCCCATTGAGTTGGCTGCCTCTTTACCTTTTTGAGAAATTCCTTTGAGGTGCAGAAACTTCTAAGCTTGAGGAGTTCCCATTTATCTATTTTCTCTTTTATTGCTTGTGCTTTGGATGTAAAGTCTAGGAAGTGGCCACCTAATACAAGGTCTTGAAGATGTTTTCCTACATTATCTTCTAGGAGTTTTATGGTACTTTCTTTTATATTCAGATATTGGTCCATTTTGAGTTAATTTTTGTGTAGGGGGTGAGGTAGGGGTCCTCTTTCATTCTTTTGGATATGGATATCCAACTCTCCCATCCCCATTTGTTGAAAAGACCATTATGACTCAGTGCAGTGACTTTGGGGGCCTTATCAAAGATCAATCGGTCATAGATCTGAGGGTCTATCTCTGAATTCTCAATTCGATTCCATTGATCTATATGTCTATATTTGTGTCAGTACCATGCTGTTTTGGCAACTGTGGCTTTATAATAAGCTTCAAAGTCAGGGAGTGTAAGTCCTCCCACTTCGTTTTTCTTTTTTAGAGTGTCTTTAGCAATTCGAGGCATCTTCCCTTTCCAAATAAATTTGATAACTAGCTTTTCCAAGTCTGCAAAGTAGGTTGTTGGAATTTTGATTGGGATTGCATTGAATCTGTAGATGAGTTTGGGTAGAATTGACATCTTAATGACATTTAGTCTTCCTATCCATGAACATGGAATATTTTTCCATCTTTTAAGGTCCCCTTCTATTTCTTTTAGTAGAGTTATGTAGTTTTCTTTGTATAGGTCTTTTACATCTTTGGTTAAGTTTATTCCTAGGTACTTGATTTTTTTAGTTGCTATTGAAAATGGTATCTTTTTCTTGAGTGTCTCTTCAGTTTGTTCATTTCTAGCATATAGAAACATTACTGACTTATGTGCATTAACCTTGTATCCCGCTACTTTGCTAAATTTGTTTATTAGCTCTAGTAGCTTTATCGTCGATTTCTCAGGGTTTTCTAGATATAACATCATATCATCTGCAAACAATGACAGTTTTACTTCTTCTTTTCCAATTTGGATGCCTTTTATTTCTTTGTCTTGCCGGATTGCCCTGGCTAGCACTTCCAGCACAATGTTGAATAACAGTGGTGACAGCGGGCCTTGCCTTGTTCCTGATCTTAGAGGGAAGGCTTTCAGTCTCTCACCATTGAGTACTATGCTGGCTGTGGGTTTTTCATATATACTCTTTATCATGTTGAGGAAGTTTCCTTCAATTCCTACCTTTTGAAGTGTTTTTATCAAAAAGGGATGTTGGATTTTGTCAAATGCTTTTTCAGCATCTATTGAGATGATCAATTGATTTTTCCCTTTTGACTTGTTAATGTGTTGTAATACATTGATTGATTTTCTTATGTTGAACCATCCTTGCATGCCTGGAATGAACCCCACTTGGTCATGGTGTATGATTTTTTTAATGTGTCTTTGGATTCGATTTGCAAGTATTTTGTTGAGGATTTTTGCATCTATATTCATTAGGGAGATTGGCCGGTAGTTTTCCTTTTTTGTAACATCTTTGCCTGGTTTTGGTATTAGATTGATGTTAGCTTCATAAAATGAGTTAGGTAGTGTTCCATTTTCTTCAATGTTTTGAAAGACTTTGAGTAAGATTGGTGTCAGTTCTTTCTGGAAAGTTTGGTAGAATTCCCCTGTGAAGCCATCTGGCCCTGGGCATTTATTTGTGGGAAGATTTTTGATGACTGATTGGATCTCTTTGCTTGTGATGGGTTGGTTGAGGTCTTCTATTTCTTCTCTGGTCAGTCTAGGTTGTTCATATGTTTCCAGGAAATTGTCCATTTCCTCTACATTATCCATTTTGTTGCCATACAGTTGTTCATAGTATCCTCTTATAATTTTTTTAATTTCTTCAGGATCTGCAGTTATGTCACCTTTTTCATTCATTATTTTGTTTATATGGGTCTTCTCTCTTTTTGATTTTGTCAGTCTAGCTAGGGGCTTGTCAATCTTGTTGATCTTCTCAAAGAACCAACTTTTGGTGATATTTATCCTCTCTGTTGTTTTTTTGTTCTCTATGTCATTTATTTCTGCTTTAATCCTTGTTATTTCTTTTCTTCTACTTGGTTTAGGATTGGTTTGCTGTTCATTTTCTAGCTTCTTCAGTTGATCCATTAGTTCTTTGATTTTGGCTCTTTCTTCCTTTTTAATATATGCGTTTAGTGCTATAAATTTCCCCCTTAGCACTGCTTTTGCTGCATCCCATAGGTTTTGGTATGTTGTGTTCTCATTTTCATTCGTCTCTATATATTTAGCAATTTCTCTTGCTATTTCTTCTTTAACACACTGATTGTTTAGGAGTGTGTTGTTTAACCTCCAGGTATTTGTGAATTTTCTAAGTCTGTGATGGTTATTGACTTCTAATTGTATTCCATTGTGGTCAGAGAATGTGCTTTGAATAATTTCAATCTTTTTAAATTTATTGAGGCTTGTTTTATGTCCCAGCATATGATCTATTCTGGAGAAAGTTTCATGAGCACTAGAAAAGTATGTGTATCCTGGTGATTTGGGATGTAATGTCCTGTATATGTCTGTTAAATCTAATTCATTTATCAGATTGTTTAGGTTTTCAATTTCCTTATTGGTCTTCTGTCTGGTTGATCTATCTATAGGAGAGAGTGATGTGTTGAAGTCTCCCACAATTATTGTGGAAACATCAATTGCTTCCTTTAGTTTTGCCAGTGTTTCTCTCATGTATTTTGTGGCACCTTGATTGGGTGCATAGAGATTTACGATTGTTATTTCTTCTTGCTGAATTGCCCCTTTTATTAGTATGTAGTGGCTGTCTTTGTCTCTCAAAACATCCCTGCATTTGAATTCTATTTTATCTGAGATTAATATTGCTACACCCGCTTTCTTTTGGCTGTAGCTTGCATGAAATATTTTTTTCCATCCTTTCACTTTCAGTTTCTTTGTGTCCCTGTGTCTAAGATGAGTCTCTTGTATGCAACATATTGATGGTTCATTTTTTTTGATCCATTCTGCGAATCTGTATCTTTTAATTGGGGAGTTTAATCCATTTACATTCAACGTTATAACCGTGAAGGCATTTCTTGAATCCGTCATCTTATCCTTTGGTTTATGTTTGTCATATTTTTCCCCTCTCTCTATTAATATCCTTTATTGTACCTATACCGAATCTCTTTTGTACTGAACCTTTCTCCAAGTCTCTCTGTCCTTTCTTTGTTTCTCTGTCTGTAGGGCTCCCTTTAGTGTCTCCAGTAGGGCAGGTCTCTTGTTAGCAAATTCTCTCAGCATTTGTTTGTCTGTGAAAAATTGAAGCTCTCCCTCGAATTTGAAGAAGAGCTTTGCTGGATAAAGTATTCTTGGCTGGAAATTTTTCTCACTCAGAATTTTAAATATATCGTGCCACTGCCTTCTTGCCTCCATGGTGGCTGCTGAGTACTCACTACTTAGTCTTATGCTGTTTCCTTTGTATGTGGTGAATTGCTTTTCTCTTGCTGCTTTCAGAACTTGCTCCTTCTCTTCTGTGTTTGACAGTGTGATCAATATATGTCTCGGAGTGGGTTTATTTGAATTTATTCTATTTGGGGTTCGCTGAGAATTTATGATTTGTGTACTTATGTTGTTTAGAAGATTTGGGAAGTTTTCCCCAACAATTTCTTTCAATACTCTTCCTAGACCTTTACCCTTTTCTTCCCCTTCTGGGACACCAATGAGTCTTATATTTGGACGTTTCATATTTATCATATCCCTGAGGTCCATTTTGATTTTTTCAATTTTTTCCCCATTCTTTCTTTTATGCTTTCATTTTCCATTCTGTCATCTTCGAGGTCACTGATTCGTTGTTCAACTTCCTCTAGTCTTGTACTATGAGTGTCCAGAATCTTTTTAATTTGGTCAACAGTTTCTTTTAATTTCCATAAGATCATCCATTTTTTTATTTAGTCTTGCAATGTCTTTTTTATGCTCTTCTAGGGTCTTCTTGATTTCCTTTGTCTCCCGTACTATGTTCTCATTGTTCATCTTTAGTTCTTTGAGTAGCTGCTCTAGGTGCTGTGTCTCTTCTGATCGTTTGATTTGGGTGCTTGGGCTTGGGTTATCCATATCGTTTGGTTTTTTCATATGCTTTATAATTTTCTGTTGTTTTTGGCCTCATGGCATTTGCTGAACTTGATAGGGTTGTTTTAGGATTTGTAGACCAATTGAAGTCCTTATCTCTAATTTATCAGATCTACAGCTTCATGGATTACAGTTTCTCTAACTAACCAGCAGGTGGCGCCCACGAGCCACCTGTTCTCCGCAAGCCAGTTCTCCCCTGCTTAGCCTTTTTGGTGAGTGGGGGAGTGAGTCTTGTGGGGTCCAATTGGTGTACCAAGCTTGCGTGTGTAGTTGGTGTTGCCTGCCCTGTATATGGGGCGTGTTTCTGGGCAGTCAGGGAAGGGGGGTTGGCTCTAACAATCAATTCTCCCTGGTGATCCTAGAGTTTTAAAGCTGCTGCAATAGTCTAATCCTTCAGTTCAGTCCTGCCACAGTTTGTCTCTGCCACTGACCCACAAGTCCTTGGTATTGGCGTATGGCTCCTGAGACTTGCAAGTGGGCCCCTCTTCCAGGCTGTGCACCCCGGGTCCTCTGTTGAGGGATGACTGTGCTATGTCACAGGTGAGTGCTGTCCCCCCAGGGCAGTTCTGGGCTGCTGGGCTGTGTAGGGAGGCTCCCAGTCTGCTGAAATGATGGCTGAATGGGGCTTTGTTAATTCACACTGCTCTACCTTCCCAGCTCTGGGACAATCAGCTGAGGTTGCAGGGAAGGCTAATGTCCACGCCCAGTTTTGTGGTGTGTGCCTGTTATTTGAAGCACTTCCGTCACACTGGGTTGTCTGGGGCAGTTCTGGGCTATGGGGCTGGCGATGGGCAGGAGTGTTTCCTGTCCACCAGGATGATGGCTGTGAGCGGACACCCCCCTTTTCTTGGGAAGTTGTGGTGTTTAGTGAATTTTTGTCAGCCACTGGATTATTGCGTTTTGTCTCAGAGCTCTCCTAGTTCTGCTCCTGACTTGACCTGCCAAAATTGCAAGTCTTTGAAGTTTCTGTATTGGGCTTCTTAGAGTAATTGTTTTAGAAAAAGAAAAAAGGATTAAAAAAAAAATGGGCCCTCCTCAGAGATCTAATGGGTTATTGAAATGCTAAGAGACAAAGCAACCAGGGCCATTAAGGAAAGATCCACAGGGCAGAGAGATGGGCTTTTCTTCGGGATTTGCATATGCGCCTCAGGGCTTGAGCTCGGGCCTGAGCTCTGCCCTTCCCCTTTCTATGTTCACTAGAACTCCAAAAATCCTCCACTTTTATTTTGGAGTTTTTCATGTTGTTTTTTTTCTATGCCTGTCTCCTCTCTGCTGGGCTGGCTGCTCTCAGATTCTCTGGTGTCTGGTCTCAGTCTATCTATGGTTGGAGTTTGGATCAGTAGAATGAGTTTCTGATAAGGGCTGCCATTGCAGTTCTCCCTTCTCCTTCCCAGAGCTGACAGCCCCTCCTCCCACGGGACTGAGCCTGGCAGGGAAGGGCGCGGGTCCCCTGGCCGCAAAAACTTACAGATTTCGCTGATCTCAGCAGTTCCACGTTTTCATGAGTGTTGTATGAAGTATGCCCAAAGTCAGATTGCTCTGTGGTGTCCAGTCCACGCAGTTCCTGGCTTTCTACCTACTTTCCTGGAGGAGTAACTAAAACATACAGCTCACCAGTCTGCCATCTTGCCCCGCCTCCCAGTCTGCCATCTTGCCCTGCCTCTGGTTTATTTTTAAAACATACCCACACCTCATGAAAAATGAAACACGTTCTGGCTAAGATGTATTTTAACATGTTTGTTAACTGAGGTTTTGTTGTGACTTCAAATTGGTTGTATTCTACTATCCATTTTATACCAGGATACCTTTGTGCCCTGCCTAGAGATTATGGGAAGGGTGAGGAACTCATGGTATAGAATGATCAAGTGATTTTTTTAAGATCGATTTAGTATTTTAGGTCTGGATTAACTAATCCTTTGGTAGATGTTATAATTTGATCTGATTGGAATTCAAATCAGCAAGTACCTTACTGAATGGCTGCATTTTGCTGGGCATAGATATTCCACTGCCATAGTCTCCACTTAAGCTAATGAGTATTTCAAGCAAAAGGGGGTGGACGTATATCTAAGATTTATTGGCATCCCATCTCCCTTGGGGTTTTTGGTCTTTCTGGTGGTCTGAAGACAGTTCTGTAGGCTTCTGCCTTGCTCATAATGTCCATTTGGCAAAGGGGCTAGAAGTTGGTAACTTTTTCTTGGAACAAACCTTTTTCCTACTCTAGAAATTCTGTGTCTCATGAGTATTATCCCTCTCAAACACACAAGGCAACTGAAGTCTGTAAAATTTCCTTGAATGCATCAGATGAGTTTTGCTTCAGAGATGAAGATTGGATAACTTCCACAAGGAACCTTGGATTTATGTCTGATATGGGTAGCATAGTGATGAAGAAATGGGTTGGCTCTAGATCTGGAATTTTTGTTTTTGAATCCTGATTATTGAACCAGTTACTTGCTCTGGAGCCAGGGAAAGTGATTTAACTTCTTTGTACCTTAGTGTCCTCATCTGTAAAATGGGGATAAAGACATTACCTATCTCATAGAGCTGTTAGGAGGATTAAATGAGTTAATACATTTAAGTCTTAGAACAATGAATGACACATAGTGAGTGTACAGTATCTGTTAGCCATTACTAATAATTTTTTTCTTGTTGATGCTGTTGTTGGCAGATTATGGTACAGGTGACATATGAACTAGAATCCCTTTATTCTTCTTTGATAAGTGTAGGACTTTTGACCTGTGGAAGCTTTTGATTGTTTGTACATAAATAAATATTTTATTCAGAATGAAACCAGTATTGATGCATTTTTTTGGTTGAGACAATGTTTTCCAGCCCAGATGGTTCCTCTAAGCCAGCTTAATTCCTTGATCAATTTTCTGTACCACAGTTTTAAACCATTTGTAACTTTTTCCATTTTTGTGTTTATTTTCCTAACATATTTTCATTGGGATTATTTTTTTCTGTGTAAATCCTACAACTGGGCTTTTTAAAATATCAAATTTTATTAGTTTTGGCTTCCACCATTGTAATTTTCTTCTGTAGCTCTTTTTCCACTGTGTCTGGTTTTCCTAGATCAAATTTTATAGGTCTAAATTCTTTCAAGGTTTGAGTTTTAGCATTTAAATCAAATTTTATCATGTGTATTTTTAGCCATTTTATATTTATAAAAATTATTTATAATGGATATTTTAACCAGAAATATCCATTATGAATTCAGTGGAAAAAATAGGTGATTTGTATTTATTTTTTGGAGAAAAGCCTGAAGAGTGATAATGGAGTAATATCTGAGTCCACAGTGGTTTTGAAATGCCCTTGACTGGCTGCTTATGGGGGTGTTATCTGGGTTCTTGTCAGAGGAGTTCTGTGATAGGTGGGTTGGACTTGGAACCCAGAGTGAGTCAGTTCTTATCTTTTCATATTACCCCACCCCTCCCCACCTTGGGCACAAGAGAAGAGAAAGGGATCAGACCCAAACTAGCTGTAT